>NW_009736914.1:18161-71273 GCF_000703405.1 Apaloderma vittatum | reverse complement strand
TCTTTCCTTATTCACCAACACTGTAACCCAGTCGTAGAAGGCCACCAGATTTGTCAGGCACGATTTTCCCTTCACGAAGCCATGCTGGCTGCCACCTATCCCCTCCTTATTTTCCATGTGCCCTAGCATAGTTTTCAGAATCTGCTCCATGATTGCTGGACACAGAGGTGAGACATCTTAAACAAATAAAGAAATCAGAGACAGTCATTTCTGTCAAGAGCAGCACCATACAATATTGCTTGTCCTTTCTGGTTTTGTATGTTTTGTATGTGTATGTGTGTGTATGTGTAACAGCAACTCTTCTGTGGGCTTTTTTCTGCAAACTATTTACAATTCAGTCTCCCTTGATAAATTCAAGCCTCCACCGTCAGCAATATTTACTTAGCGAAGCTTAGTCTCTGTAGTTGCAAGCTTCTGAGAACACAGTGCCTTGAGATACTGCATGAAAGGCACCAAACTCATGCAAATTGTTGTGGTAATTCCCTGACAGTGCCATCTCTCTGACTTTCACCTCTCATTTTTACTAATGCTTAGAGAAAACAGTTGTGCTACCAAGGAGATTCTCTGCATAAACAGCTTAAAAATCTGAAGTACTCAATCAGGCACAGAGACACCATAAAAATAGTCCTATCTGCTCTCCAGGAATTTTATGAGAAGGAAAAATTTTTGAAATATCACAAATCTCTCTGCAGTAAGATATCTCCATCAGATTGCAGAGACATTAGCGAAGGAGCTCTTCAGTGTGAAGAAGAGTAAGTTGGTGTAAAACAGTATGACTCCATTCAAGTCAGTGATGATGTGCCCCACATAAAGGACTGCCACACCCAGTATGTTTAATAAATTACAGTGCCAAACTGTAAATCCTAAAGGAGGAGTTTACGTATCAGTCCAGCTCAAGCTGGCCCATCTGCAGCTGACCACACACAACAGTTAAAATCGAATTAAACTGTACCTTTTCATAAACGAAACTATGGATTTCAATGACTTTAGCCTGGCATCATTCAATACTATTGACACGAAGAAATACAGTTGAAGCATAGTCTGGTCAACATTTTCAATTAGACATACTGAAAATATTCCTGGGCCCTAGAGAAATAGAAAAGCAAATACTTACGGGAACAGGAGAGATAAACCTCCAAATCTCCATTTAAATAGTGAGAGAGTACGGCAGGGCTTTGAAGTTTCTTTAAACTTTATAGGCTCTAGCTAGCAGTGAAAATGTAGATAAGTCACAATAGCACTGAATAGTTACACTAGTGCTTTGTATGGATAGGAAATTAGATGGAGTAGAGACATGCTGGGACTTATCCTGCTTTTCATTCCTCTACACACTAATGTTTCTGAGTATTATATCAAGCAGTGATAAATAACAGCTTTACATGGCATTTTAAAAATAGAACGGAAAACCCAGTTGGTCTTGAAGTCCGCAATGAATGTTTTACAGTAATAGCTGCACTTTCATCTATTTACTTTGATGTGCTACTGATTCCTCTGCTCTCCTTCACGTTTGTCAGAGGTCCTGTAAGTATTCCTAGACATTAGCCGCAAGGAGGTGTGAGCTGCTACTCCGTCCTTCATCAGACCTCTTCTGGGTAGCACAGAACCCCTCAGCCTCATGTATCAGTACACCAATACGTCTCAGGTTCTGTAACTAGTGCTAGGCCTTTAATGCTACTTTTTCTTGTATAGATACAAGCTAAAAAATAAAACTTGTAAGTACCAAGTCTTCCCATTTGTTGGGAAGTTGTCTATTACTGAGAATGTGCAGTAAATTATTTCTGAAGCTGACATATGAAATCAGGGTGCCCCTTGCTCCAGATTTCTCTACACCCAGCACCTTCAAGTATACATTTATTTATTACATGGAAGCAGAGCAGTTCATTCTTATACCTCTGCTGCCTTAGCTGCCCCAAAGCCGACTTGCTTTCCCTCCCTCAAGAAAATGACCTCATTTTGGTGGTTTAATCTGCCCTGTTTACTTTGCAACAGATCAGGAGCTCATACATAGTCATCACATTTCACCTAAAGGCAACAAATAACTTCTTATGAGAAGTTAACTTGACCACCTGTGGTTTTGCAATCTATTTTGTGCCGCTACTCTTCCTGTGTAAAACTGTGCAGTCCAGTAAAACAACAAAAAATACATATAAATTATAATTGTGAGTGACTCAGGCTTGAGATAAGGGAGAATGGAAAGAGGGAGAGAGACATTTAAATGCTGAAATAGGAGGCGAGGTAAGAAAGAGAAACCTCATATTAAAGCAATTCCCAGCGTGGAAGATGCAGCAATTTTTCATGCCCTAAGCACTGTGGTTTAGGACAAAACACACAGAGCAGCTCTAAGTGCAGTGGGACTCGGAAGCAAGTGTCCCTCTTCTCAGAACAAATGTGCTGCAGGCTTGTTGTGCTTTTGCTAAGCACACACACAGAGTTGATAAAAATCAGCTTGCTCTTACAACAAAATAATCAGTCACAAGTGCAAAAACTGTTCATAGATACATGTCTTCTGAAAGGCTCAAACAATTCCACACAGAGATTATTTTTGATTGAAATGGAGAGGATAAAAAACATAGGTGTATTCCTTCTCACCTGGTTAATGTGGATAAAAATATCTTTCACAACTGTATAGCCTCTAACAATTTGGGAATGGTTAGCCATGAACCCTGTAAAAATCTTGAAATAGCAACCTTTTTTTTTTTTTCTTTTCTTCTTTTCCCCCCCCCGTCATCTTTTACTGGTATATACCAGGCTAACTTCTCTGCTGATGCATATCATCATACCTGTGTTAATCCCAAACACGTTGTGCCATTTTACAACCTTCTGAAGATCTGATCCCTCTCTGCTGTCCTGGAAACAGATCTGTGGTCTCTGCAGAAAGTAATATTCTTTTATATACACACAGATGTAGGCGTCCTGCTCCCACTAGCTCATATTTAACTCTCTTTTCATCTTGTTTATTTTGTCTTCACGGTATCAAAGCAAGCTGCACACCCAGCAACAAGCTTGCAGTAAATAGGTGCACCTTATTTTCGGTGGACGGCCCTTCATAGGGCACATACTACACTCCTAAGGGATTCATGAAGAGGTCCAGGCCAGAGTCTCTACAACTTTAATTTCAGTTCATCTGTTAGATGCAGCTGGAGCAGACAAAGGGATTCACAGATAGAATGGGAAGATGCAGTGTGTGGTAAACCATAGTCATCACTCAGTAGCCTCCAGAGTACTTCTGCTTCTCCAGAGATGGTGAAAAGCTGTGCACTCCCCCCAAAAAAGCTGTGCACATCCCAAAGATCCAAACAGAGGTGAAGACAATAACCCATGTGTCTCGACCTCTACAATAACTGAGGGTAAAGGTTTCTCCTGCTTCCCAGACTCTGAAATGGGCCAGGTGTCTCTTCTCACTTTCAGGGAAGGAGATATCATCAAGCCTCCACACTAAGCTATCAGCCATGAGAAGACCTAAAAATTCCTTTAGCAAACAGATGAAGAAAGTCCTGGAGGTAAAAAAAGAGGAGACAACTCATGACTCACTCTAGGTACTGTTTTCTGAGGACACTTGCCTGGAAGTGCCATCTCTACAGTGTGTTCAGGCTGTGTGGTAGAGAGAGGCAGAGAGGTCTCCCAAGACAGCTCTGAGGCAAACTTGGCGGGACACAACACAACAGTACAACCTGCTGAGATGGACCTGGCTCTCCTCTTGGACTCTTGGCTCCCAGCACAGCACTGGGGCTAGACAACTTCCACCACCTAACCTTGTGTTTCTGTACCACACTGCAGCAGCTTGCACTAAGCTAGCACAGGGATGTCTAACGTTTCCTTGCCTTGGCTTTTGCCTTCACCTTCATGTTGTCCCATTCTGCTAAAGTACCCACTGTGCAAATGAGACATGAAGATCAGAACAAACTCTGACATATCCTCAAGTACAATACCCAGAACCACCAAGATACTGCTGTATGCCCAGATGGACCAACTTCACTCTCCTTACTGGCTATCACAAGGCTTTGAGTTTCTGACTGGTGTGCCAGAAAAGCTGCAGCTGCTCCAGTCATTCATCGCATCTTTTCTCAGAGCATAGAATCAGAGAATGGCTTGAGTTGGAAGGGAGCTTAAAGATTATTGAGTTCCAACCCCTCTGCCATAGGCAGGGTCACCTCCCACTAGACCAGGTTGCTCAAAGCCCCATCCAGCCTGGCCTTGAACACTTCCAGTGATGAGGCATCCACAGCTTCTCTGGGCAGCCTGTTCCAGGATTCATCATATGAGTTCATCATGCTCATAGTAAAGAACCTCTTCCTAATGTCTAATCTAAATCTACCCTGTTCTCACGTGTCTTTATAAACTTAAGTAAATGACTGTATGAATCACTGTCCACCACCAAAGTACATCTATCTCTGGGATGATACACAGCATCTGCTCTAAAATCAGACTGCAGCTCTACATCACAGATTAGGGCAATAAAAAATGCTACAAGAGGCAACTGAAATGGCCAGGGGAAGGAAGAGGTGCATGGTGGAGAGTATTTTGAAGTTCTAACTACTTGAGTATAAATTTGAGGGTACTGTGTTTAACAGTGGCATATCTGCAAACCAAAGCAGTCTTCCACCACCTGTCTGTACCATTCTCCATGTTTTGGCCTTCTAAATCCCTTCCTTTCTGAAAACTGCAAAGCACCTTGATAAGAGCAAAGCTGATGTGCTGAGCTCAAGTAATAACCTAATCAAATTTCTTAGCAACTGACTTGATAACTAACTGTGAGTCTGTAGCTGCTATGCCCCCTCCCTTCCTCTCCCTTGCATGACAACTGAACGTAGTATCTATATATTCCCAGTTTTAAAATAGCTTCTGCTCCTGTAACTTGCAAACCGTTTGCATAGATCTGGTATTCTAAGCTAAAAGTAGTTAATTACAGTCACTACAGGGACTGAACTGCTGCATCCTTTTCCTTAGTCTGCGATGGACTCCGTGAGCAGTGCCTTGCTCCCCCCTCAGATCATGAACCGTTTATAATAGGAAATTTTCTGAAGGATGGAGCTGCACAGATTAGATCTGTGAATTTCCTGGTATCGAGAACAGCAAATGAATAGTTATCCTTCTCTCCCTCTTCTCCTTGGTCATACAGCCATATATGCACCATCTAAAGCAAAATTTAAAAACTAGTAAAGTATGGAGAAGTGATTTAAAGGTACTTCCAAACAATATATGACATGGGACAGGATGGTGTGGGATGAGGTCACAAGTTTGGGTTGAGGCAACACACAGACTATGTACAGTGCTGACCTGTAAACAAAATTCATTTAATTCGAGTTCTATCTCTCTAAGCCAAGTTTTAACATCTCTACCACAAGTGTCTCTAGCTCCACAACCTCTTCTAGATACTGCAAAAGCTGAAATTATTAGCAAAATATTTCTGGTGGAGAACCAAGACAGACAAGAATTATGCTTTCAGATTGGATTATAATTGAAATACTACTAATAGCAAGTGACAACTTAGACCATATACAACATGGAGTCTATTCAGTTCTCTAGTTTGCATCAAGAGCACACTCACGTGCAAGTCACTTGCACTGGTTCACATCACAGTCTCCAAGTGCACAACAAGGATTCCTTTAACTGGAACTAAGCCAGATTGGTTCGATTGCTAAGGAGAATTTGGTACACTCAGAATAAACTCCTGAGGTGTGTACAGTGTGCTCTCAACAGTCCTCACTACCAGCTGAGCTAGATGTTGAATCTGTGTCTACAGGAGCCCACTACTTGTAAATGTAGGCAACTGGCCAGTCAAGAACTGCTTGCAGTCAGCTTTCTATTCACTTACGTGGAAAAGTTCACAAATTCCTGTCCCCATCCACTGACAGATATGCATGACATCACATACCTATCATGCTGAATACCTCTCCCAGCAACTCCACTTTGGTTTGTTAGGCTGAAGGTTTCAGGAATTGGTGAGAAGATAAACCATATTTTCCCTGGGGCTGCATAACAGGAGTTTCTATATGAAACTCTGCCATGAGTATTAACCTAAACTGCACATGCTCCAGGCCAAATTGCACCTTCACTTCTTTGCAAGCCTTGAGGAAATCCATTGAACTAACCAGACACGAGGGCATAATTAGGTCTGTTGTGTTTGAAAGTAAATATGCTCCAGATGGAATGTTGTAAAGCTAAGAACCTAAGAATATAACCCAAACCCTACAGGTTAGAGCATAACAGATCAACAGTCTCATTGTATCGAGTTAACTCACACCAGAGGTATGAAGCATGCACTGAGAAAAAGCTCTATGGATCAGATTGTGCAGTCGTCATCTCCACTGCTGTCATCCATCTCCACCCTCAGAGCAAAAGTAATCTTAGAGAACCACCATGCTCAGAACATCATCATGCAAGACAAAGAAGACATTTTCTGTGCACACAGATCCCGGCTTTTACGTTTGCACAAGCAAAAGGAGGGAAATGGTAGCTTTTGAATGGGCCAACTTTGCACAGTCAAGAATTTTCTATTACCAGCAAAGCAGAAAATTATACAACACTTCTCTTGTTCTGTAAGTACAACACAGAGGATGGAATACATAAAAAGTATGAAACTCCCAAAACTGGTAGTTAAATCTTTCAGCATGCAAGTGTAGCAGATAAAATCTTTCAAGACAGCCATGCCTGATGTCATTTTATTCCTGTTAGTTAGCTTCGTGATCCATTATAAAACCATTCATGAAAAGAAAAGGATCCTCAGCCTGAATTCTCATAATTAACAACTTGTGCAGAGAGTGTGGGGTGGAAGAATGGCTGATGCAAGGTCTGCTAGATATACAAAATATTGTCCATGGTTATCTAGGAAATGTAAATGCCCTTGACTGCAGTGACTGCAGGTAAAAGAGAAGTAATCTGAACACAGTATAAGAGAATTAGATATTGCAATTTTTTTTGAAGTATACACATATATTCTGCTGCTGAAGAAAAAAAATGTAGTATGAATACTTAAAGCAAAACTTTGTGGTTTATGGTTTATAGGAACACTGTTTATGTCTTTACAAAAATCAGTAAATAAAATTGACCACAAAACCAATAGAAGTATCTGCATAAAGAGGAAAAAATAGAAATGTGTAGTTTTAGAGTCTGGTGACAGCTGGTTTTTTTCAACAATGTAAAATATTTTGTAGAGGTTAAACTTTCACTATGACACAAAATTCCTGGGCCATTGCTCCAGTTACTGTAAAGTGACATTATTTAACAGTTTCCAAAAAACCCTAAACAATATAGACTAATTTTGCATTTTTTGGCTGAAAATCTTAATAAATTATTAACATATGCATATAAAACTGAGACGAATAGGGGTTATGAAGGTACCATAGTGTCATGACAACATTCATATTGCCTTGCCCCCTGCATGAAACTCCACACTAGCACATCATACTCACATGTTTTGCCGAGAACTCGTCAACCTCCTGAAGCACCTTCTCCTGGCACTCTGGGTTGGTGGCTAGCAAGTATGTGGCAAAGGACAGCGTACTAGTGGTGGTCTCGTACCCAGCAATCAGGAACAAGAAAGCTTGGCCTGCTATCTCATCCTCTGTTAACGTCTTCTGAATCTCTTCACATGGGACCCTGCCAGCATGAGGAGCCTCGTTCTGTCTGGAAGCAGCAGATGGACTGATCACATCACAACATCCGGCTGCCAGGGACTCAGCTGAGTCGCGGGAGTCAAGCATCCACTGAAGAAAATCTCCGCGCCTCTGCAGAATACAGGATGAGAAGTACAAAGAATGGGTCACAAAGCAATGACTTTACCCACAGGGGACTGAAAAAAGCTGTGTCCTATTTATACTGCTCCCGAATCCCACAGAATGGTCACCAGCCTTTCACTGAACAAGGAGACCTCTACATGGAAATGCCATCACTAAGAGCTGGTCACTACTTTTTCCCCAGTAGGATGACACTGATGTGCCCCCAGTACATAACAGGTATGTATTTTCTCAGAGGATTACTAACGGCCAGCTGAGCTTCTTTCACATTCAGGGTGAGTTCTTGGCATTTGCTGGAAGTAAGAGGACTGACATAATCAATGCCAAGGGGAGGTGGCACAACTTATGTTTGGAGCATTTAGCCCATCTGCTTGGAGGCATCACCCTCATCTGTTCACATGGTCCAAAGCATGCAAGTTATCATCTAGATTTAGGGTAGCATCTACAACAGTTTCTGTGCCAGTTTAACAAGGCAGGTCTAGAAACTGATCTCAGTAAACTTGTGCATTTTTAATGAGAGAGTACAATTGTGAACACTCGTACCGACATCGCATTTTAATTCTTTGTTAAACACATTTGCAGAAACTCATTACACAAGTAAGCATTCCTTTACCATAAAAACTGTTTGGGTGGCTTGTCTTTGCAAAATGCTCACTGAATGGTTCTACTGTTATGAAAACTGCTTTCTTTTACTCCAGTTTCTGACAGAAAAACTCTAATAAACAGACCTATGGACAAGAGTGAGTTGACTTCATACCAGCCTGGACAGCAAGCTTGATTAGGCTTTGAAATATAACCCAAAAGGTTTGAATTGACTTTTGGGAGTGGGCATAATAGAATTGTGCTGTACCTCAGCCATAAGGCTATGTGATTGATTTTCAATTCCTCAGATACCAACAGAATACATGATAGCTCAAGGACTTAGAAGTGACTGCAGTACCATAACATGACAACTTATGCAGTGGGATGGACAAAAGAAGGGACCAAGTCTATCTTCAAAAGGAAAAAAAATGCTGTAAAGCTGTGTTTATCTGTTAAAAAGAAGTCACTTGAATGATTTCTTAGATCTGATGATTGAGAGATAAAGTGGAAAAAGAAAAAGCCAGAGAAAAGGACAGGCAAACAAGATGAGTAGGGAAGGACTAATTAATTATAAACGTCAAAGGACTTAATCAGATTATTTTTTTCACATAACATGGGAAAAGAGAGCAGTGAGGCAACAAAAGAGGAGAAATACTTAGCGTCCTGTGCTTAGCTCTGTTAGCAGCAAAATATTCTGAGCAATCTACAGGCAGAGAGGAGTGGTTATTTTGAAGTTTGAGTAATGCAAGAGATTAACATGCTTTATTGTAACATCTCCTTCCCTCCACCCCACAGAACCTTTTAATTTTTCACTTGTACATTATGCAGCTTGTACCCATGATGGCAGTGTATCTTGCACCCTGGTACACCCAACAGTCAATGCCGCAGAGAGCAGCCAGTGTCAGTCACTGCACACCGAAGGACTCTACAAACTGGTTGGTCAAACTGCCTCACCTCCAAAGCACAGGATACATGCTTTTCCCCCAGTAAATGAAGGCACACAAAAAAACATTAAGCACATTGTGCTCAGCGAATGAGCTCCAGCTTTGAAAAAGCTTGTGCTTAGACTTAGGAACAATTCCTGTATTCAAACTGGGCATGCTTCCTTGGTCTCTCCTTTCTAGTGCAGCAAGCCAAAATTTGCAACCCCTGTCACACTCATCCTCCTCCAGGGTGATAGGATACCCTCGCTCTTTTATGTTCCTCTAGACTTGAGGAAACAGCATTTCATGCTTACTTCCTGGTATATATGTTTGTATTAGGCCATTTTTTAAATAGGAAAACCCAAACTAGTTCAGTTCCAATGTGGTTGTTAGTGTGTGAATAAACTAGGTCAGTATAGTAACGAACTGCATCTGTAGAGATACTCCCTTTTATCTGTAAAACGAGTCATCATCACCTAAACATCATATAACTACATTCCTATTCAGCTGAATCATAACACTGTAACATACTATAGTTTAAATGGTATAACATCAGGTAGGGTTCTGCATTCATCCTTGTCTAGCTATGAATTTTCTTGTAAACAAATCCATTGCTCTCTGAGGGTTTGCAGTTGCTCGTCATGAGCAGTTAGCTGAATCTGGTCTTATATTTAGACAATACACTCCCTGGAGACCCTATAAGATGTTTCTCCAGCCTTAGACAAAATCGGGTCTTGGCCTTGTAACAAAGCATCTGGTTCTTGCTATGATAGTAAAGTAATAATCATAATGACTAGCAAATAAAATTTCATTCATGAGAATTTTTGCTGAAAGCAAACTTAATGAACGCTAGCATAAGTGAATATTCCCAAGAATGTGCTCTGAAATGCCTCTGTGGCCATTTTGAGGAGCTCTTTTTATTACTCACATAATATATTTGGTTAGGAATTTAAAAACTTATCTTGTTGCAGAACTTGTTTATAAGGTCACCCTATCAAGAAACAAGATACCTTCTCTGTGCCACGCAATTTCTTCACAGGTGAGCAGGGCTTGCTAAAAACAATGGCTTCATAAACAATCCTTACAAAAACAATTTTCATTTGTAAAAACTATCTGAATAATAGTGGGAGGAAAAAAGCATAAAATTAGAAAGATATAAGGCTTTTTCAAGACAATTCTATACCATGTAAGGAGCTATATTTTAGCAAAGCTTCTCTTCCTTATGGTTCGTTCTACTTCACTTTAGGCATCAGTATAGAGTGCAATGTAAAATATCATCATCAACCCAAGCGAGAGAAAAGATTTCCAGGGTTATAACCAGTCATAATGAAACATATTTTTCTTCTGCACCATCAGGATCGAAAAATCATTCTGACTCAAAAACCCAACAATGGTAATAGAGGCAAACAATAGCATAAAACCAAATATAATTGGATTGTTAAGTGCTATAAATGAGGAAAAGGTGTGTCATGAAAATTCACGGGGGTTTTCTCCACTTTGGTTGACAGAAGCGGAAAAAAACAAAAGGCATTTTTTTTTCAGTTTGACAACAGACCAGGTACTGCTAAGTGTCACTGAACAAAAAACATTCTCTGGCCATCGCATGCAGCTGCTGGCTTCCTTTTTCCAACAGGGACATTTGTTTGATTTTCCTCACAAAAAGCAGAAGCCCCTAATAGCCTCTATCCTGTCTTCTGACACTTGCATAGTTATGTTACAATGGCCTCAGAAACAAGTTCCTGCTTCAAAAGAATAGAGTGCCAATGAGATAACACTCTTGTTTTGCCCCTGTACAACACAGAGCCTATCATTAAGCCGGTGAAAACTGAATGGAGAGCTACTATTTGAGAAAACTCTAATTTGAATGCAGTATGGGACAGGGTGCATGTCTAACTTGGCAGTGACACAGACATCCCTTTGAAATATATAATGAGACAAGCCCCGCTTTCAGCTTCCCCAAGATAGACACCTTGCAATATATTTCCTGACACCAGTGTTCTGGGCCATATCATTTCTCTCATTAGTCTCCTTAAACATCACCTGGCCATGCAGAGAAATCATTCTGCACAGAACCGTAACGAGCTATGTGCTACACACTGGAAGAATAGATACGTGCTATACTGGGGAAGGACAATTCAGCAGTATCTATCACCCCTCCTCAAATCACTGCTTTTAACTTTTTCAGCTGTCAGAAGAAAAGAGATATATCTCTCACGAGCGTGATGCATCATGACTTTTCTCACAGAAGGCAAGGGTCCTAAGGGGGCGGGGGATGACTCCAGCTCTTTTCATCGTAAAGAGGGAACTGTGTTTTAATATCTAAGATTGACATACCAGCTGACCTATTGGCAAATTCACCACCGCTTTCAGGACCTAGATGACCTTTGGGTTATACTTTTGTTAGTGAGATTGAGCCATTCAACTTCTCTGCAAGGTGAAGTAAAAAAAAATCACTTAAGGAAAACTACCAAATGTATATTAGTTGGAATTTCTGTTCTTAATGCTCTTCTGTTTTCTGCAAATTATACTCAAATTTTGCACTGCTCTGATAATTTAGCTCCCCATTTTTTAGTTCAAAAGAGCCCAGAATTACAAAAAACAAATTCAAGATGAATCAATGGATCAAACTAGACAACATAATTGGTGGGTATTCTGTAAAGCACTTGCTGCAGTGCAAAAGTCATACAAATGCAATGCTGCTAATATAATACCACTCACAATAAGCTGTCCCTCTGAGCATTTCTTAAATGCTGATGACTGGTCAAAAAGGCAGAAGCTAAACTTCAGAATCCTTATCTAACAGGTAGAAAGCTCACATCTCATAGTATTTGTTTCATACAAGCTTGTACAAACACTGCTATATTAGTTTATACCCAGGTCAGTTTTTGTAAGTTTGACTAAGCAACCATCTTTTCAGGAGAGACAAACCAATGTCACCCTGAAGATATCAGTAAAGCACTGCAGTAGCTACCCGGATCCTTCTGGAAAAGGAGCACAAAATGCAGTCCAAACTGCTTTGAAAGGATCAAATTCAACCTCTCCCTAACACTTGCAGGTTTCATTTGGTTTCCCAGTGAAATCACAAAAAAACCCCAGTCTCTCTGACAATACACCCAGTCCCAAAACATTTCAGAGAGATTGTCCTTTGCCTTGTGCTTGAACCTAGAAGCTGGAATTAACTGGGAGGCTGACTGTCCTCATTTTGTCTGTCTGAAGGGTGAGGGCATGGTGCTCTCACAGGTGATGCTCAGCTCTGGAAGGACCTGGAGTCTGTTAAACTGCAGGGCACTGCCATAATTCCAGAGCTGCGGGGAGACGTTCAGTGCAGCAGAGAAAAACTCTTTTGTTTGCATTTGTTAACATCGGTTGGTGCAATCACTCTAATGTTTTTATTGTAAATTGGCTGAATGTCTGAGGGCAACCACATCTTAAAATGTAATATAACTGACATTACAACGATGAATAAATTTAAAGAAAAAAAATATTTACAGTGTGCCTGCTTGGAAAGCAGAGGAACCTTTTGCAAGCCTTGTCTGAGCTTAGCATTTGTAGTGAAACCCCAGACTGAGAAGATTTTATATAACTTTGGACTTCTGATATTTTCACATATTACCATCACTAAACTCCTACACAAGTTTCTGGCAGTATTTTACAGCAATGAGGGAACACTGTGAGTATTCACTGACACTGCATCTGATGTCAGAAGCCACAGCAATGCCTTTGCTTTCTTCTTGAAAGAAAAAAACAAGTGTCCCTACAATAATCATGCAAAAATGCTATGGGATATGCTGAGCAGGCCCAGAAGGGGCAGGTATATGAGCAAATTAATAAAAGTACCTGAGCGTGGAAAGTATTACACATAGTAACAAAACATATTTTCTATATGTGACCAATGCTCTCAAAATACCAAAAGTGTAGGTTCAAGTATGGCATGGATTTCATAGGCTGGGTTTGCCCCTAAATATACAGTGGCCAGTATGAATTACTGGTTGAAGAACTGACTTCTGCAGAAGGTGGTATGCTTAAAGCTGAACTCCTTTTTTTGCTTTTAAAATACAGTTTATAAGTGGTGCAGATTCTCCATCTGTAAAATTGGTATAACACGCATCAAATCTTGCAACACCACATGAGAAAAAGCTAATGATGATCTCAGAAAACCTTTAAGACCTAGGATGAAAACAGATTTACACAGACCCAAAGAGTTTAAGGCAAAAGCACCACCACATTGGGTAAAGAGGCCTGGAAGGACCTTAGCTAGTAGTTATCTACTCTATCCCCTTGCCATGAGGCAGCAGCAGCCAAATCAACACTGATAGCTGTTTGTCTAAACCTGTTCTCAAAAACCTAGCTAAACTCCAGCTTCCCACAGCCTCCCCAGGCAGTCCACCCCAGCACTGAACCATCTTCGTCACTGGAGAGGCTTCCCCTCCTCCAGTGAGTTACTGCACATATTGCAGATCATTAGATTTTATCTAGCTATGCCTGTAACGTCTGAGGCTCCACAACCCATACTTGTATACGTGTGTGTCTCTCTCTACATATATTACTTCAGCAGATCTTCAACAGACGAATTATACTGCTGAACAACACAAAACCGTTTTCACATGGTAGTGTCTCTATTTGTCAGACGAGGAAGAAGAGTGCTCAGGTACTGCTGCTTTCTTCCTCAAAATTTTGCAGTTTTCTGGGCTTCAAAATGCAAAGTTAAAATAAGAGCATTAGCAATCTACAGAGGCATTGGCAAGCCTAATTCAACCTGAAAATAAAGCTGGAGGGGGATTCTTAAAAACAAGATTTTGTTAGGGACCCATCTCCCTTCAGCTTAAATTGCTGCAAGTGGCACTAGAAGGCTCATATCTTGAAAGACAACAGCTGCCTCCTCCTCAAGATGTTCCCACTCAGTCCAGGAATGAAAATAAATTTGAATTTCAGATTTAGCTGTTAGAGAATAGAGAGAGAGCAAAGAACTGTTCCTAGCTGAGACAAGCTTAGCACAGCTCTTTATGGCTTTTCTAGTAGAAGGCTGGTTTTAACCTTTGGTGTGTGGACCTGTTGACTGTGAGCTGCAAAAACCCTAGCCAGAAGCCTAACTTGGCTGAAGCGATATGTAGGTTAGAGAGTTACTACAACCATGGGAGATAAAAAATAAGTCATGGACCTATCTGATTGTTTCATTAATTATGTGGGCCAACAGAGAAACCCATGGCTTGCCTAGAGAACTGGAAACCCTTTCAGTAGTTCTTCAGTGTAAAACCAAGGGATTGCCTGCAATCCGGTCTGTCGGTGCCCTTGATGAACTGACCATTGTCTCTGACTCTGTGGAGCTTCCTTCCAATAGCAGGCTGAACAGAATGAGCTGGGCATCTAGGAGAAGCACTAAGTTTCTCCATGAAATTCAGTCTAACGGCAAAAAAAGGTCCTCCACTTTGTGGTAGCTGGTTGGCATGTCTGCTGCATTGGGCTTGCAGTCTCAGCCCAAGCACAACACAGCAGTAAAACCACCACAGACTCCTCCGTCACACACACTTATGGGGAAAGCTCAGAAAACAGCCCAAAATGCAAGGACCAGGGAGTCTCATCGTGGTGAGCAAGAGACACTGGTAGCAAATAACAGTGGACTGCAATCTCCTTTCTGTATCTGCAAAACATTTAGGATAACAACACTCTGATAACGACTCCTGGCATTATCCAAGTACAAACAATAATATTGGATTTTGTGTGGGTAGTAGCTGAGTTTCTCCTACCGCACGCAGGTTTTGCTGCTTGGAAGTGGAGGAGTGAGGTTATCAGAATACACAATGGGCAAATACAAGAAGAAGAGAAATAACTAGGTGCTAGGGAAGAACAGCTTACGCTGGGCCCCCCCTCACACCCAACGTGTGGAACAGGCATCGACTCCCAAATCAGCAGTGAGCCGACTGTCCTGCCACACATGCATCCTCTCTCAAGGCTATTCTGGCCTCCCAATAAACCATCCCACACTCCTCTCATCCCGTGTTAGCAGGAGGAAGGGAGGATGCAGGAAGGGGGTGTTTGAGGCTAAATGCATGACCCCCAGAAGCTTGACCCTCTGCTAACTCAAATTGCTGACTAAAGGCTGCTGTTACATGCAGCCCTCTGTTCCTTTTTCATTATAATTGTATTTACTTAAATTTAATTCCTGATTAATAACCAGTTCTGGTTTTAGCAGTTGTCTGACTTTCAAGGCAACGTGCTGGAGTCTCATTATTGCTTCTTTATCCTTTGTTCTTCCTGCCCCATATGCTCTCTTCTGCATGTTTGCAGAGCCCCATCGCTCACTTCGAAGAGACATCAGGATGTTTTTGGATATTTACTGGTCATATCCCACCCTCCTTCATCTCTCCCCGTGGTTTGTTCAAGATCCTTTCTTTCTGAATCACATTAGATACAGATTGCATAGATGTTGAAGGAATGAACCAATCATTATTTGGTTTTGTGATAGCCTTAAGTAGTTCTAGGTAACTAAAACATGGCTGTGAGACTGATATAAATGACATGTACTGTTACAAAAAAGAAGTTACAACTAATGTTATGTATGTTCTTTATTAACAATATGGAACACTTTTCTGTTACTTCTCTGAACAACTGCTTTCCACTGCTGGCAAGCAGTCCTACTACTGCCTTATCCATTCATGACAACACCTGCAGCCTACATTAGGATTTATCCTGGATCTTCAGCTATATTAAACCAGATTTTACCTATAATACATATATTGCCTGTAAATCTTACTCTCCACTTGTGCGCATGAAGGGGTATAGATTTCTAATGCAGTGGGTGAAAGTCGCATTGGGAAGGAAAGGATTATTTTCAGCTACAAATTGGTGACCAATAAAAAATTGTGCTATTCTCTGCAGTTGCAAAGATGCTTGGTTCAGTTATGGGTTTTATCCAATAGATGGCTCCTCAGTAGCAGGAAGGATTCTTTGCCTGCTCTCTTTTCCTTCACAGTTTCAGTATGACTTTCTAATATTTACACAGCTATTATCTTGCAAATATAGGCATTTTGTGCATATTGATAAACATACAGAAGAAGTATGTGTGCATGAATTAAAGAACAAAAGAAAAATTAGATGACATTTTACATTTTTCATGCCAGCTTGTCCTCTGCCAGTACAGAGATACATGAAAAATGATAGTCAGGCAGCCCCATGGTCTGGAATGCTTCCTAAAGTCAAACTAAAAAAATATATTACAACTTCAGAAACACATGAATATTAACTGCATGCCAGAATACCAGCTGTCTCCCTTCCCGAAAATATGAGGACATCTCCCACATTTTAAATATCCCTGACTGAGTACTACTTAAGCAACTTAAAGGCATCATTACTCCTCTGTCAATGAAAGATTTTTCACAAGGAAAAAAAATACAATCCTATGTGTAGTTATTGATATAATGAAGTAGGAGAGCTCTGTGTAATTGGCAGGGTGCAAGTTAACATTATAATGAGTAACGCTGTCATTTCTGAGATGGAGAAAGTGAATACGCTTTTGTTGTTTTCCAGAAAAATATAATCAGAATAATAATAGCAAAACCCAAGATATTAATTACTTTCAGACAAATCATATTTATCCCACACACATGCTTGTGACTTCTCTGAATCAGAAGAGCATTTCTCAGTCATTTCTGTCCTGAGATCTACCTTGCACCTCACTCAGATCTTGTCAACATCTTGTCGCACACCTGGCAGTAACCCCTCTTTGGGGATTGTGACCCTCTGGTCAGATCACACGATCAAGTGAAAAGTGGAAACAGAAATAATCCTTATGGCTTAACACTACAACAGGGCACAACCATAAGCCCACAATACATGCTGTTAGCATCTAAACTAGTAATATTCTTAATAATAACCTTTATCCTTGAAAGAGTACGCTGCTTTGAAAAGGTGGGGAAAGGTGCCAGTTTAATAAGTATAAGTATAAATACATAGCATCATAACATTAGCACAATTACACCCATAATAACCATCAAGAAAAAAAATAATATATGATTTGTCCCTGTTCAGAGCCAAGCACAATTACTGTTCACGTTTCAGTGCTCCAAAAGGACTTGCCTAATTCCATATCTCAAATCAGCTTTTTGCTAGCTAAAACTTGGAAAATTCAAATCCACTTGCACTTCGCTCACTCCAGAGTAAGCTCCTCAACATGCTTGACCATAGGCTGTTACACCTTCCTTTAACTTTGCAAACAGTCCTCCAGCCTCACAGCTATTGTGCACAGAAACAGCACATGTAAAGGTAGCCCCATACTCTGGTGACACCTCAGATGAGATAAGGGTCCTCTGCATGCCCAAAGAACAGCAGTCACATTACTCTTAAACTATGGAAGGAGAAGATTTACCCTCTGGTCAGTCCCAGTACTGGTGAAACACAAAAGCTCCATCTTTCCCCCTCATATCTCTCTCAGGATGCTGCAGCCAGCAGAACTTACCCAGACTCAAAGAAAGCCAAGCCTGCAGACTTTTATCCTCCTTCCCTTTTTTAAAGAGCTAGCTTACAAATGTGTTAAAAATCAGAGTTTGCAACTGAAATACTGACAACAATTTTCACCACCGAGCAGTTTAAAACAGGCGGCAGTGATATTCATTAAGCTGTTAATAATGGATTGTGGCACAAAGCAATTTATCAAGTTTCCATTGTAATTAAAATCGCTGAATATCTGGGCACTTGCAATGCACCTAGCTCTCCCTGCTTCTGAAGCTTTACATTTTAATATGAATTATGGCTCCCTCTCCCCAGAGACCTACTAAAAAGCCCGGTTTAATTGGTATGTTTTTAATTGAGATTACATTATTAAAAAGTGTACATTTCTGTTGAAGAGAGAAAGGAGGTGCTCGGCTCCCTCTAATCTCTGTCTTTCTTAGATATAGCTTGCTTATCCCAGTGGGAGGGAAAAAGGAAGGGTAGTTGCTGTGAAGAAAGTGGAGAAAGCCCTGCACAGTCACAGGCTACAAAGCCAAAGCAGGGCTGCCGCTGACTGCCGCCGATATAGGATTTCCTAGGTGGATTTTCGGAGAGGGAGAGGAATTGCCGCAATCAATTCAGGCTGCTCTTTAGTGAAAGGCAGACGGAGGAACGCTACGCAGGGATTCCTGCCTCGCAGCCAGCTGACATCGAGGGCACACTTAAGAAAGCCTTTCCTCAAGGTTTCCAGTGACAGACAATCTGTCGTTTTCCATAGTAAGTAACTCTAATGTTAAATTATCCTCTAAATTCAGATACAGTCACGAGCAGATGGGGTCTAGTGAAGGCCTGCAGATCTGCTGGCTCCAGTAGGTGGCAGGGGGAGAGGCAGCCCCCCGGGCAGCCTGGGTACGGTGACAAGAGGAGAATTGTCCCTGCAAACGAAGTTGGTCACCTTTGTGCATTGAGATGGTCAGACTGACTTGCCACCAGGTTCAAAAGAAAAGCAACTTCATGCACTTGGCATCTAAATGTCGGCCACATAAACGGTTCTCCTCTTGGCAAAATAGGCTATCGGTGTCTCTTATGAGTAGGGATCTGCTAAGATGAGTAGACACAAGAGAAAAGGGAGAAATATCAAAGGAGGGCAAAGTAGATACCAACAGTTGAGACAGATGAAGGGAAAAACCTCCAGAGATCAAAACATGCCAACAAACAGACAAGAAGGTTGAACCAGAATGAAATATCATGGAATGGCTTTTTCATAACTGCTTCAGAAAAGGTCATACTGTATTGCAAAAAAGAAGGCAATGTAGGGGGCTGAGAGAGGTCATTGTAGGCAAATAGAGACAGAGAGAGACTAACAGAGATATATTCGAAGATCACTCACTAATATCATAAATGCTGCAACTCCCCCCTTAGTTCTGGGAGTGACATAGGGAGGAAGGATGGTAAGTCGATAACAGATAAAAGAAACACAAAAAAAAGGATGAAATATGAAAGACAAAACTGAAAATGTTAACACTAACAGAGAAAGAGAAAACTGTTATTGCAATTAGGTCAGTAAATCTGTGACTTTTTTTTCTTAAATCAAGAATTTAGATGCTAGGCTCTACTTATATATGTCAGAAAAAAGTCTGTTTGTAGAGGGAAAGTACCCAACCATGTTATTGCTCTGAATGGCAAGGTAAAATAAATACATAAAAATCCCAGTGCCAGTCAACAGATATTTTGCAGATTTAGATCAAAAGTAAAAAAAAAAAACAACAAGAAAAGGCTATATAAACGAAGATTAGATCTTATATCCCACCTTGGCATTAAAGGCCACCACCCTGCTATGCACGAAATTAATCTCCAGATGATTTCATTTTATGGCAAGAATCCCTTTGTTTGCTGATTTGAAAACCCCACACCCTGGATGAAGACCAGATCACTGATTAAGCAGGAAAACGTAAGGGCTTTCAGTGACCTAAAGTCAGGTCTTCTGATAAAACTTGGGAGGGACAAACCACAAGTGTAACATACAGAATTGATGAGAAACTGTGAGAAGTTACAAAAGAAAGGGAATGCACAAAACTTCACTGTGCCATTTTTTTCTTTTCAGCCAAGGGGACAAATACCAAGACTATACCATGAAGGAAAGACACATTGGAGAAGATTTAATTTATTCTGAGGGGATCACAAAGGGAAACTGTTTCCAAGCCTATAAGAAAATGATCCTGAAAGTCAGATATTACACTGCTTAGGCTGGGTATTTTGCACAGGTGAGAACATGCAACAGAAAGGCCAGATTACTTACTGATTTGGCATGTATCAGATAAATTACTACATCCGATTCTGCACCAAGTGCTATAAAAAGAAAGGCAGCTGGAGATGCTATAACCTTTTCCCAGAAAACAGATAATTTTTTTCTCAGCCCTGTACTCAGCGAAGTCTCATTGGGTATGTGTAACTTCTGTGACCTGACACCCAGGAATGTTCCCCCAAAGGCATACAGTGACCAAGCAGGTTGCAACAGCCTAGATTCAGTTATTTTCTCTGATCAGAGTATGAGGAGAGATCCTAACTAACCAGGGGACAAACTTTATGTCTAAGGTCATGAAACAACAGTATTGAGTACTAGGTATAAAAAGTATTAAAGCCTATGCCACATCCTCCTCAAACAGATGGCCTTTCAGAAAGATTTAATCAGACATTGAAATGCATGCTGCGAATACTCATTACTAGCACAGGATCAGGCTGGGACAAGCGGCCAGCACTGACGTTATTGCCTACAGGGAATTACCACAGGCATAAACAAGATTTTCAACATTTGAACTTCTCTCTGGATAACAAGCACAGGGTCCATTTGCCATCATAAGGAAGGATAAAGCAAAAAATTCATGATGAGGTGGACATTCTAGGTTGCAGAGAAGAAGCAAGAGACCTCAAACAATTATGAGGAACAGATACCTTTTTTGCCTTCCACATTCTTCATTTTTCACCTGCACTGGTCAAACTACCACAAAACTCAGAGAAACACATCAGTGTTTGCTGGATCTCACCTTCAAAGCACAACAGGCTCTTGCTCTTCTTATTTTTATGGACACAAAACAGAGCTGTGACCACTACCTCCCCTTCAGTATCAAGAACAGGAAAAACAGGGTATAGCCACAACAACTGGATCCTAAGAGGAGGTGTAAGTAGGGCTGGCCAAAAAAAAAAAATAAAGAGGAAAATAAAAAAAGAGGACTTTTGATCTCCTCTCCAACAATACAGCAGTTTCTTTGAAAAAGACAAGTTTGCCTTTTAATTCTTGCCTTCTCAACTTTTTCAGAAAAAAAATTACTGCAAACATTATTTGAGAGAGTCCTTAAGCTATCTTTTGGCCTGAATTTTTGATAAACAGCATGTTAAGTGACTGATTTTACCATATAAACACAATTTTTAAAAAGTCACTAAAATCCTTGACACTACCAACAACCGAGCATGTGGGTTTATTTATTTTTAATCTGGATGAAAAAGCCTTTTTTCAACACCAAAAATCCCACTCTTCTCAATTAAAAGATATTTATCATATGCTGTGGATCAGCTAAGCCAAATGTCCATCTTCACTTCCTGCACCGGCTGGTGAAAACAGGAGGAAAATTCATGCAAGCCTTATTGACAGAAGCAGTTAAGTCCTTCCTCCCTGTAACTCTGAAGGCATCCTGTTGGAGTAATGACTTCCCGTGGATTAACGCTGCTACAAGGAGTGTCTGAACCTACCCTGCTCTGCCCAGAAATGGACAAAGTTACCATTTTTTTGAAGGCATTCTGAAGAAGCTCCACCACAAGTCTTTTGGAAAGTGAGGTTAGCTTTTATTGAGTTCTTGCATTCTCCCAGTACGGTCTGCAAGATTGTTCTTGGCAATGCCACATACTTCACCAGCCTAATCAGTATGAACATCCTGGTGCTTTGATTTCATTTCTGTCCTTTGGTACAAGGCTGTGTTCTTGCAAACTGAAGCATGTGAGTGATCATCCAAGAAGTTGAGAGGGCTCATATACATGACGGCACTTTGAAATACAGATTGTAGCTGAGGTGGGACATGTGAAATATGAGATAGCGTGTTGGGTTTATGTCTGGTGGGGTTGTGGTAGTGGCGGGGCGACAAGGGTGGCTGCTTTGAGAAACTTCCACAAGCTCCTCCAGCTCTAAGCTGAACCTGTCTCTGGCCATGGCCAAGCCAATCAGCAATGGTGGAAGCATCTCTGTGGTAACATATTTACGAGGGGAAAAATCTGTTGGGCCAGTCTTCTTGAGGAGAAAAGGATGTGAAAGAAACAACTGCACAGACACCAATTTCTCATTATCTTATTTTGATCCAGTTGGTAAGTTGGTGATGATGTTTCGGTTAAATCGATATTGTTTCTGATAGTTAAGTCTGTTTCGACTTTTTTGTCTGTGGCTATATGTGGTGAGCCCTCCCTGTCTTTTGTCTCAGTCCTTTATCCTTTTTGTTATATTTTCTCCCACCCATCCCACTGAGGGCGGGTTGGATTGACAGAGCGGTTGTGCAGTGCTTTGTTGCCAGCTGAGTAGGCCTAAACCGACCTCAGATAGGGACACCACTCCTGTTAGCCCCTGAAGAATAAACAAAGATACACAGCAGTGGCTGAAAAAAACCCTGAAAGGCAGTGGGGAGAGATGCAGGTGTTGGAGAAAGTCCCATATGTCAAGATTATATTGTTACAGTTGCTACAGGATTTGCTGGATATATACACGATACCATCTGCCTGCTCCTTGTCTAGGATACATAAAGTACTTTGATCCATAACTAAGGAGGCAGTAGAAATGACATGATAAGAGCAAAGGGTGAGCTATTGCAAGCAGATCTGGCACATGCTTGCTGACAGCAGGTGACCAAACAGACTTTTGTTATCTTCTCGTGAGTGCAGAGTGGGCTCACAGGTGTGCTGGGCAGGAGAACTGGGACAGATGCAGCTGTAACGCAAAACTCTTCCTGCTTCCCCATCAACACACGTCGGGGAGGTGAGAAAGTCACCATTCTCGGTATTTATTCTGTCCTTGATGTTTTTTGAGCAGAAAGGTAGCAGAACTGCATTTCATGATGAAAGCACCTCAGCCAGACACTTCAGCCAAGGCCTGAAACCAAAAGATCACGTTTCGCAGGCCTGCAATTCATTGTTGGAAAGGTAATGACAGACTGATCATGAAATTTCAACTGGCGACCAAAAGTAATAGGGATTTTGAGTTCACCTCCATTTGAGGTTTTGAGGCCTTGCTGTGTTTAAATGACCACTTAAGAAATCCCAAGGAAGTTATAAAATTCATTACATCTTTAAGAAAAAAAGAAAAATATAGGATTTTTCTTCAAATGTTGGAAGTAAGGAACACAATGTAAAAGCAAACAGTAATGGTTTGATTTTTTAAAGATGGTGAATAACTAAAGTGTCTTTTAACATAAGGCCACTTCTTTTTCCGCTTGGAACCACTGTATGCTGTCCAAGCACAGACACCAGATTTAATGTTCAAAGGACTTCTAACAGATGTTAGAGAAATAATAACCTTCTGCTTAAAACAGTAGAGATACAGGTTTAAGATTTGGGTTCAAACCCTGTATTCAGCACCAGTTCCATCTATAACTTTAAGACACTCACTAACCTTTCTGGAAAGCCCATTTCACATTTCCTTCTGATGAAGGCGGTGGATAACAACAGGATCAAATCGTGAGAACAGCCCAGCAGAAGAGAATCACAGCATCCCTCCCATAGACTTAGAAAAACAATAGGGCAGACTGATCCTTTGCTTTACTGACTTTATTAATCACTAAAAGTGGATTATTTAATATTGCCCTATAGTGTGTATCCTTAAATGGACACCACCACCTTCTTTCAAATATAAACAAGTTTTGCTTGGTTTTCTACAAAGGAAGGAAAACTGCCTGCTATTAGAAGGTGTCTAATCCTCCCATGTGCTGTTTCCTTAGAAAAATATTTACTTTTTAACATCTGTACTGCATTTCCACAGTTCAAACATACACACAGCTCCTGGAATGTACATAGTATTTAGCAAATTTTTAACTAAGTTTTCTTAGTAATTGTATAGTTTTCCCTTGACAAGGAGAGGATCAGCCTTTTTCAGGAGGATTACCTCTGCTCAACTCATTTCAAGCAGCTCTTGAATAAAATAGTTCATTAGTTCATGAAAAGGAAAAACTCCTGGGAACTGCTGGGGAAGGAAGAGAAAAGAACAGAGTGCCACAGTAATTAGGTTTTCAGATTGTCCCTTATCCTCCAGAATGCAAGTACACACACACATGTCCCTCTTCCCCTTAGGTAAAGCATTTAGGGAACCTCATTGCATGTTTTTCCCTGGGAATCAGTATTTCGGAGATTAAAGTTGTAACCAGGCCATCATTTCCCAGAAATATATTAAAAGATACCATTTCCTTAGAGCGCATTTCTATTGCTAGTCCGTAGTGAAAGGGCAGTTCTCTCTCCTTTGCAAGCATTTAAATACTTTACTTTCAGACTTCCTCAAAACAGTTTCCTGACCTTTTTTAGACTCCCATGACTGATGCTGACAAGAAAAGATCTTCACTCACCGGGAATCGTTCCTGCCTGCCCAGGTGTACGAGGTGGCTGATGGGAAGAAGAATCGTTGACCTTACCTACCTGGGATCAGGAAAAGGATTGTCCAGAAATGAAGATGAGAAGTGTGGAAAACTGGAGGAGGTTGTTACTGTTCACTGGCAATTGCTGACCAGAGGACAACTTCTTTTGATCTAGACCTAGCACAGCAGAACACAGAGCATCCCAGAACCACACCGGTTCACAGGAGGACAGATCATGGCCAGAGCTGATAGCACTGTACTGCTTCTTTGTGGCTTTACGTCACGGGCAGCAAGGTGCACAGCAGCACAGTCTTTACACTGTTCTCCCATTGATCCTTCTGTCTTTGCTGCACGTACACCAAAAACGTTCAGGGATTCCATAGGTCTCCAGCCAGACTGACTGAACTGCCAACCAAGATGCCAATGAACATAGTTCTGGTGACACTTCTCTCTGCTTTGTGACCCTCTCAGTTCAAATCAGCTTGAGACCACCAAGAAACAGCTGATCATCATCAGAAACATCATCAGGTCACTACCTGCCTGGCATGGATCAGTGACCTTGAATTGTGCATTCACAGCAGACAGTACAAATGGAAAAATGAGGAGATGTCAGAAAAATATGTTGCGGTCTCTAGGAACTCTCCAATTATCCTTGTTAAAGAGTGCATATTTAAAAAATTGAATTTTCCCACAGATCTGTTGTGATTTTCCAAAAAAGATATCCTTAAATTGTTACATTCCAGTTGTTGTTATTAATATGGATTAGAAATGAAATTCTGACCTTTCATCTGCCAAGGGGGCTTAGTTTCAACTTACAGTTTTAGAAGGCAGTCTCAGTTTTGAGCACCATGAAAGACTCCTTCATCTAGATATCATCATTTAAAACAGACTTGTAGGTTAAGAACTGAGCTACAATGTGATAGCAAAACACCTCTTACATGAATACTGATTTGCATATCAGATTATTAAATGAAAATCTATCAAACTATCATTTATTGAAGTAAACAGTCTATCTGCCCTGTTTCTGGAAACATTTTGCCTCAGGGAAAAATTTAAACCTGGGCAGATAATCAGGATAAGGTGTTTGAACATTTAAATCCTGCTGGAGTCTTCAAAGTAGGTGTTAAGTGATGCATTAAATTCGTGCTGTTTCTTCTGAGCAGGGCAAATTTGCTCTTCTCTAAATAGTGGGAAAAGTATTTTACAATAATTTGAATCAATGAATAAATGCAATACATTACAATTTCTAAAGTACAACCAATAAATGTTTTTGCACATAAGCCATATGGGTAGAATATCTAGGACTGAAGTTATTTGACTGACCACAGAAGGATAATATATAATTAAAATGACATCTGCAGAACTAACCGGTGGGATGCGAGAAAGTGACATCATAGATCTCATATAAACTGCAAGCATGTTATTAGATCTAAACCTGGCTGTAAAATTACTATCTGCCCATGGGATTATCTTTAGGCATTCAGAAGCATTGTTTCATTTACTGATAGAACAGGGATGATAACAGGCTGACTTTGCTTGTCACATTGTTTTTTTTGGCCTTTCTTTATTCTTTGTTCATGTTAGTTGCAGATGAGAGGAAGACAAGCTTCAGCTGAATCACTTTTGTGGAGCTTTTAATTGCTTTACAGTTTGTTCCAAAAGGTTTCTTTTTTTTTCCTTTTATTTTTACCCCAAAGAAGAGAACCCAAAAGTGTTTTTAATGGTGGTAAAATCAAGGAGTAATAGATGCACACAATGTAACATCTAGGAACGTGGCAACCTAGGGAATACCCATTGGTCTAATGCAGCACAGGGAGACCATAAGACTTTGCTTATAGCTCCCGTTATTAGCAGAAAGGACCAGTAGCTACCACTTATATCTTGGCCTCATTAAAATTCAGTGACAAAACTCTATCTGACTTCAATGGGTACATTTCACTATTCTGAGACCTAGGACACAGGACATAATTCACCTTCAAATGCAGGGTTATCTGGGACACCTAATCTCTAAAGATTACATTTCTGCATTGAATTGGACACAGATGCATTTTGATCTGTTTCACATACCATTTTTATGTTTCTGGCAAATTATTAAGTTGTCTATACTTGTAACAAGACTCATGTACCACCAATCTAAAATAGTCAAAAATCTAAGAGCATGTAAGAAGACAGGGAGTGAAAAGGGGAAAAAAAGGAAACTCCAAATGTTGTGGTCGTTTTTGAAAGCCATGCTAATGATCCCAAACTGCAAAGGGGATTTAATGTGTTCTCAGAAGTCTGATCCTAAGTGTTTAACTCTTGGCATTTGAAAGAGTTCCCATATGCCAATTTTGCAACCTAGGCAAAAGTCCAGGAGCAGGCAGGACTGCAGACAGTCATGGACTTGTGCATACGTGTTAAGGCAAACATGGACCTTGTACTTCCCTCAATATTGCCCTGATACTGGGTGACTACTACCATCCCTTCCAATACAACCTTAAACCTCTGCTCCACTCACCACCGGAATACGCGAACAGGCTGCAAAGGCAGAGAATGTTGCCTCCTGCTTGTCACCACAATCTTGCTCTTCTTTGTTTTCTCCTAACCATACCCACTTGTTGTCCTTTATCTTAGCCTGCAGTAAGTAACCATTTCTACTATAGTGAAGGATGTAGCCCATGATAAATGTTCTCAGTGCTACTGCCACAGAAATACATTGCACTTTATTAATAATAACTTATTAATTTATTAGCTACTTAGTTGCTATTAGATTGTTTCACTATCCTTCTTAACCTTTTGCAATCAATACATAGAATAGACTTTTCATGCAGACCCGTTTGACATAAAACTTGGATGCAAAACTCTCCACACCAATATGTCATTATAAGTTCACCCTGGATCTGTGCACTAGAAAAAAGGTGTCTGCAAGCAGCTTCAATAGACCGTCCCTGTCAGAAAATATTCCTCTAGCATTCAGCCTGGGCCAGGAACCATGTTTACAAATCATGAATTGCCTGTAGCTGGTCAGCGGTGCTTACAATTTTTTGGATGTGAAGGACAGTGCCAAAGATTTAAAGGCTAGTGGGGGCAAAGACTCATAAAGGTGGGTGGGAGGAAAGACAAGGAGTATGTGGTGTTAAAACTCAACAAATACATAAGTGAGATTCTATGGCAGAAAAGGTCAAAGGAGAAGAGCAGAACATGCAACATAGTAAAGAACAGCAATATCTCTGAAAATTAATTTTATTTGTAAATATGTCCTGGATGTAATGTATTGTAAACTAACATCCATTTTTTTCCTGAAAGGTGACAGCTATGGGGCTAAGCTGTGAGAAGAACTTTGGAGGATCCATTCTCACCTGTGCTCTTACCCCATCAGAATTGTTCTTCATCTCAAAGTGTTAAGAAACATCTTTTATATTTCAATATTAACAGCTTCTTAATGTACATGTTCCAGCATGTCTCAAGCCAATTGTTATGCAAAACTTGTCTCAGTTACCTTTAAAATGGAATTCTCATTGGTATTCTTTGTTTCTCAGTACACATCCATAATTAGGTGGTTAACTTATTTTAGTGATATTATGTGCAGTCTGCAGTAAAGAATGATCTAAAAGGACAAGTAGACCTGAAGAACTTTTGTATCACAGAACTGAAGCACATACTTACGTTCCAAATGCTTCATATATCAGAGAGACTTTCATAAAAATGCACGTGCCTTCAGATACTTCATACAACAACAGCGATTAAAACAAAAAAAACCAAAACAACAGAACTATCTTATGTCCAGATGAAAGAGAAATATACAGGTAACAAATGACTTGCTAATAATGCACAGCCATTACTTTGCGTATTTCAGGTAGAATTTTCTACCTTTCTCTTTAGTCATCTCAACAAGTGTCTGCTCTTAACCAGACATTCAGGTTCTTTCCATTTTCAAAAGCAGTAGGAACTGTCACAGGACTATATAAAACCCGCCTTAGCTCCTAGGTAATGACTGGGTTGAAACACTCAGCTGGGTCTTGCTTTTCTCTGGTCGTTAAGGAAAAGTATAATAGATGAAAGACTTGACTAAGATGAGAAAAAAATCTACAAGGTGAATCCTTCCTTCTGGATCTAGAAACTGGGTTGAGAAGTCATTCCAGATGTAACATTTTCTGCATCCTTATTGGAACAGAAATACTAAGAGAAGCAATCTTTCTTGCAATGTGTTTACAATTCTGCATCAACACCAAGCCTGGCTGATGGTACACATAGCTAAAAATGAATAAAATATTGCTGTGAATGTTTAAACAGACTGAGTTTGCCTTTTCAGCTGAGGCTTATGCCACTTCCAGTTTTTCCTTGAAACATTTTTTTATCCATATATTTATCAAAGAAATAGCCTTACCTCAGCTGCATCTTGCTGGTGTCTGAAGACAATTGCATTTTTTATGGTTTGGATAAAAAATCCGTTTAGTTCCTTTTGTTTCTTGTTTGGCAAAATCTGGAGCAATGGGATCATTATGAATGGGAAAGAAACTGTAAGAAATTTTAAAGAAGAAAACATTGAATCAAACTGTAAAGACACATAATACCTCCCTGCTTTCATTAATATTAAAAAATTCATCAAGTGAGACGTGTTACTTTTGTAAAATCCCTTTTTGTCTCTTTCTCTCTCCCTCTTCCTTTCTTTTGTCCACTGCCATAGGCTGGTAAAGGATTTTGTTCTAGAAATTCCATGCTGGCCAGACAGACTCCTCCCAAACTTGCTTCCTCAACACTTTAGGATTTCAGTTCAGCTTCTTGATGCCAAAGAGCCACCACAATGGGGAGAAATATTTTCCCTGTCCGCTCAAAAAATTGCATACAAATCTTGAACTTGCCTAGAGGTTTACAGCACTGATCCCTGAAACTGTGTAGCAGCCATTCTCATTTACAGTTCTCCAATATTAGGATACAGATTGGCTGTTTTATTTTACTTCTCCAAACAGTCCACAGACTCTGGAAGTGGGATGTTATCACAACACACGGTCTCTAGTCCGTAACCTTCATAGTCAGCAACTAACCTAATTTAAGTCTTGCATCTTAACAAACCCCTTGTTAACTTATGAACAGGCTAAGACTAACAAATCAGTCATTGAAAAGCCAACCCCAAATCCTACAGAAACTTTCTTTAATGACAAACATGGTCTTAGACATATAGGGGTACATTTCTGTCCCTTCAGAAATCAGTCACAATGACACTTTGCAATCAGGTTAAACATTAACCCCGGGACATTTTGGATACACAACTCCAGAAGGAAACAGTTCATGTGCTTCTAGTACAGGTGCAATCTGTAAGGCCAGCAGGATCAGATGGGCACAGGAAACTTTGTTACTGTGCCACCTGACACTCCTGTGTGCAGGTCTAGATAGCAAGATGGTAAAACCTCATCAACCTCAATCACGCTGTGACTTCCTCAGCTACAACTCTTACTGCCCTTGTCTTAATAAAGTCACTGTCACCATGAAGCCTTAGCTTTTGTGCCCTAGAATCACACGGCTTTTTGCCCCATTCTTGCATTCCCTATCTATTCACCTGAAAAAAACGCATTCTCTTAATGCTGTGCCAGTACTTCTCATCTTTGTCCGTCATAACCATCAACAAGAGTGCTGCTGCTATTGAAATAAGAATTTGGAGAACTTATGCTATCTGCTTATGCTCCTTCATCTCACTATTGTTTATGGGTGGGATTTCAATAACTACCAAGCAAAGTGTGCGCATAAAAACTTTACTCTCAAGCTTCGAAAGGCAGTTACTGTTTTAACGCAGAAGTCTATTAAAAGAGATATCATAGAAACTACAGGTCCCAGAAACCTTTCACTCGGATCAACCTGGAGCGTTGCCTTCCCAGACTCCCAGTTTCTGGAATAAGCTGCATTAATGGTGACAAGAGCTGTAGAACATATGGTGGAAATCTCAAGGCTGTACTTGGCCTGTAGGTTGTATTCTGAACACCTCTAAAATAAAGTCTGCTATACATCTTCCTGCTCCTGCTTCAGCATGTTTTGCAATTTGAGAATGACTTGAGATAATTACCATAAAGAAGTAGGCAAAAGTAGACTATACTCACGGATTAGAATGAGGAGAGGCTTAAACAAAGACATTTCAAAGAACGTTCTGCAATTCTTAACGAAGGGGTCGTCGGGATTCTTCTGAGAATCCACCTCAGTACCAAAAGCTACACTACCAACGACATCCAAAGTAAAGCAATTGTAGCACCTGCATCGAGTTGAAGAACGATAAATCATTAGCTACAAACTACATATTTATTAATAACTTACTTCCACAAACATCACATAACATTAATTTTTGCCTCTGATATTTTTTGGTTTTAGGTTTGACCTTTGCCAACAAGAGATGTTTTCATCATTTTGACATGTGCTGATGCTGAGTAATGATCACCTTCTCCATTCACATTCTCTCTGTCTACAAAGTGAACATATTTTCATATAGCTGAATAATTCCACTAAAAATTTATAAACAATAATTTCATTTGTTATTACCTAGAAATCAAACGCAACAGGTCAGAGACTCATAAGCATTTTCTTAGCGTGCATACCAACAGAAGAGATCATTCCTTTCTCATTTTTAACTGCAGAAACCACATCTACTACCAGTCCGGTCTAAACTCTCAGTGACAAGAGATGCTTAAGTAAAATTTCCTGCTAATAATTTTCTTCTTCTTCTTGATAGCTCCTTTATAATGCAAAAGTGAAACTCAAAACCAAGAGGAACTGACAGCACGTGAAATCTGTATCTCTGCAGAGGAACAGCAAATGCTTAGACAACTACAAATGATCTGTGGACCATGATTCAGAAACTTCAGAATTTACTGAATCTCTCCCAGCATACCTGACCATCTATCCAGTTGTCTCAGCATTCCTATTTCTACCGGGAATTAGCAGCTATATTTAGTTTTGACATAAATGGAGTGAGAATGTAAAATATCCTTAAAACTTGATTCTACTCTTCTGTCATCAAGTCTGCAATATTCTCTTAGAAAAGGGTAGTATCAAATTCTGTGGTGTTTTAACCACGTACTAAAAGAAGGACAGGACTGAGGCCCAGTATATTCTGTATATACATTGTGAAGCAGCATTTCTAAACTCTGATCTTCCGGCACTGTCATTCTGATAACACCAGAGTAGATTTGGAAGATAACAGCCATACTAAGTAACTTATTCAAGTTTTTAACTCTTAAACACACACACAAAAAAGCATTATTAGATGTTGAAATGTTAAAAGAGCGGGCACAGCAATAAAACATTTTCAGAATCGCTCAATCATCCACCTCTCCAAGGTAGTGAAAAAGCTTAAAAACTAAATTTTGAGTCATTGGCGACACACAAAATGGCTAAAGACAAGTAATGTACAAGATGACAGGAGGTTGCAGATAAAGTATTTACATCCAAAAAAATACATCCCAAGGCAATTCCGGGAAACTGCAGTGCAATAAGAATCACATTTATATGTGTCAAACCTGCTGAAATGGTAGTATGATAAAACAACTGCAAGATCATATTCTCAGATGGTCAACATAATTCATTTATACCTTTGAAAGGTCTTCTCCAAAGTGCCTCTTGAGAGGTGAAACCCTATCATGGATCAATAACTAAAAGACTAGGCAAAGAAAAAGGACAATTGGAAAAAAGGGAAAAGCCTGGGAGGACTCAAAAGGTCAATTTTCATCAGAGCACTAGGCTAAGTGTAATGTATCTCAAGGTTTCATAGCATCTCTTCAGATGTTTAATAAAGAGATCTTGGTGCACACATGTACACTTTCATGCATACACATACATGCACTTGAAAAGAGAAGGATGAATTGTGACTAACTACGCATTTCTTTAGACAGAATTAAAAAATTTGCACTGCTCCAGTTTGGGGGAAATCATGAAGAACCTCAGAGGGCACTGGCAACACAGCAAATAAAGCATATGCAAAACAGTGCCTGCAAGAAAAAATGCATTTGAACAGCTCATATGCCATACAGGGTCCTAGAAGAAATGCATCTGCTAAGAGAAGGGGCTAGACAGTGTTGCAAACAGTTCAGTGAAGACCTCTGATGAAAGAGCAACAAAAAAAAGCTAATAGGATAATAAATGCATAACAAATGGGAGAAAGCACAGTATGGAAAATATTAAAGTGTCATTTTATAAATCAATGGTGCATTCTCATCTGGAGTACCAATCCTATAATTTCACAAAAGGCTAGCATGCCATTAGAAGGGGTTAGGAGAAATACAGTAAGAATGATTAGGTGCTCAGAAAAACCTCATATAAAAAAAGCAGGAGGGTGATAGACTAGAGGGATTTGATAATAGATCAATTCTTACATTTGTACATTATTGGCAGACTGTAGAGCAGACTGGACAAGGACTGATGCAGCTTTCCTTTCTGCTTCCAGCTGTTAAAACTTCATTAAACAACAGCTAGAAATACATTAGATGCTTTTCCAAAATTACTTTTCAAGTATGCAATGGCTGCCCCCAGGAAGAAAAGGCATCTATCAGACACATCCTCTATTAAACTGTGATCTTCACTTATAAAAGCAAGGGAGGAAAAAAAATCTTCTTTTATGCAGTAAGTGCATATTTAGAATAACTGCTGCTATTGGCTTTTTTTTCTTTTTCTTTTTTTTTTTTTTAAATCTGCTACTAATTTCTGGCATGTGGAACATACCTCTGGATATCAAAAGCTTTGCCAGAATCTGCATAGACTTTCAAGTTACACAGCAGGACATCACAGGCCTGGTTTATTAGCGGTGTCATCTAGAAAGGAACACATTGTATTGTGAAAAACATTAAAATGTGTTAAAGAAACACAATAATTCCCAATTAGTTTTAACCAGTAGATGGGACAGAGCTTTCCAGATCCTCTCCAGGTGTGGTCAGGTGTTTTTGCACAGGTAAGATGAAATGTTGGGACTGTCCGCTAAAAATAAACCTACACATTACAGGGATGATCTCCTCCAGCTCTGTGCATAAATATGAGGCCTTGTCATTTATCTGACCTTTGGTTCTTGCCCATCTGTGGTTAAATATGCAGAAAGCTATCAAGAAAACACATCCCCCTCTCTAATCATTCCCTGTTCCAACTGATGATTTATCATGATCCCCTTTCACAGTTGCCCTGGTGTTGCTGGGTATTCAGGCCCTCAGCAGTCTGGAGTCAGCCAGGAGCTTGAACTGAGAGAGGGAAAAGCCAGGACAGCTGACCTGAGCTGGGTAACAGTGTTATCCTATACTATAAACATCACATAAGGGGAAAGTTAGCTGAGGATGGGTGCCACTCCTCCTCTTGCTTCTCCTCCTTCTGTCAAGGGTTGCCATCTCTGGAGGGGCTCTTTCATCATTCTGCTCCCAAAGAGTGTTTTCCCATGTACTGTGACTGCTGTACAGACACTGGGTTAAGTAACTCTGTATACTGTATATTGGTATATTCATTTTGTGGTTTCATTAAACCTGTTCTAATTTCAGTCCATAGGTCTCCTTTTTCTGATTCCCCTTCTTGGCTGGGGAGGAGTCATTGGGTGATACAGCAACTGCTACAGTTTGGCTCTGGATACGGGCTAAACGTAGACAATAGTGCATTACATTTAGGTTACACATACTCCAGGGCAGAGGGAACAGTATTTTCCATAGGAAAGTCCTGTGGAGATATTAACATCAGAGTCTTAGTGTTTCCATCCTGCTGTCCCTCAGTTTGAGGGATTTAACATGTACATTAGAAGAGCACCATGTATACCTCTACAAGTTGCTGAGGATAAACTGCTATTGTTACCCACAGAAAGTGTTTTCTGGAGTGGTAATGTTATTAAATAGACATTCCTGTGAATTTAGACATCTAATAGTTCTTTCCAGTCGTTGGTGTGTGATGGTCAGGCAGAATTACCCACAGCCTGGCTGTAGTTAACAGTGCAATAGTCTCCTCTTTAGCTCTTCATGGAAACTATGGCATCAGACCATCAAGATCTCAGTAAAGTCTTTTTCTGTCTAACTTTTTATATATGAAAGCCATCAGACACTTGCCTTGATTATATCTACTGGAGGGCAGAGGAAGGGTGTAGCAGCAATCCAGCCAAGCATTATCTGCTATGGTTCTTTCTCCATACAGACTGCCGAGACATCCTTACAGCCTTCAATACCACAGTCCTGTTTCAACAGTTATGCCAAGCATCAGCAGACATACGCACAGAAACCTGTCTTGCCTTCCTGAACAACCTCCTTCAGCATACGGATGTCAACAAACATGAGAACAGACTTGTCCTACTCCTCTGACATACTTGTTACCAAAAAAGACTTACTGCAGCCTCTCAGCACACTCTGAGAGCTATGCAGCCTGCCCAGCCAAGTCCATTTTGCTTGGCACTTCTACCTCTGTGAAACTGGCATAACACTTTGTGCACAGGCACACTGCCATCCGAACACATGGGCAAGACTATACGCAGTCAAAAGGCCAACGTGGGAGCATGCAACATGTTTTCCAAAGGCAGAAGTCTGAGACAAGAATGTGTCTATCTGCTCTCGAGGTCCCATACCTATATGGATTGGAGCAGGTTGTCGCTATTTCGGATCAGTTGCCACAGTCTCACAAGACAATTCTAAAGTCAGATTAGTATTCAGTACGAGTAGCTGGTATGTGTTTGGGAGGTGCACACCACATTATGTGGCAGTTTTCTTCCCCTTTTGGCTTTCTAAAGAAGGTCCCCCGCAGTGAGCTGCTTCTCAAATGGTCCAACAAAATTAACAGGTTTCTGTTCAATGGATTGAGCCTGGGCAAAATGCTTTATACTCTCTGGGTCCAGCCACTCCAATGAACTGAACCAGTCAAGGAGAACAAAATGAAAATCCATATTTTAACAGATACGATGTTTCCTAAACAGATGGTGATCATTTCATATTTTCCTTTTATTGCTGTATTTCCTCTTCTATTCTTCATCGTATCAGCAGACATGCAACCACCCAGCTGGTTGCTATTGCTTTCCAACAGCTGGCAGAGATGGCAGGGGCATGTACGCCTGGCCAGGGCATCTCACAGCACCTCTGCACTTTCTACATTCCATCAGCCTTTCAAAATACTGTTGCAATTCATTTCTAGCCATAAGATATTTTTACTAGCAAATCTAACCAGGAAAATGCAAAGGAGGCCACATGGATTTGATTTATTGTTAGCATGATAGGACGGAATCATATCAATGAGACTATTATTTGCATATGAAAGCTATGGGGGATATCTACTCAGGAATCCTGGGTTTGGGTTTTTACTCCCCTGAGGGACATAAATTAGTCCAAGATTGCTAACTACAAAGGCCACAAACTGAAACACTCTCAAGTCCCTTAACACTTTAAACTCTTTGTTCAATTGTCAAGAAAAATAAAGTAGTGTTGGGGGAGGTGAACTATACCAAAATTTGAAAACCAGCACAGAAACAGATATGTTGATCTGCCCTGTCTTGAGTATCACTAATTTCCTATACGTTATCATTTGCCAGTCAGAATGCAAAAGCTGCATAACCTGCCTGAGATTCTGTTCTTGGTGGGTAAACAAATGGCAGCTGCTCTGTGTTCAGATTGGCTGAGAGCAACAGGATGAAGAAAAATCTAAACAATATGGTCCCTGTAAATATTTGATCTGCCAGTTATCGAATAGCAAGAGTAGCCCAGAGTCCAAATTTATTTCTTCCTGCCAGAGAAGAGCATTTGGGGTTAGGGTTTTCATGATGCCAGAGGCTTTGCTGTATAAATCCTGCCAATATGCTATTTGGCACTTAACAACAATTAGTTTCTGATTCTGCATATGCACAGTGCGTGGGGATGCTTACACTGTTCAAAGGCAAAGATTCACATTCCTCTAGTTAGATGTGGTCCTCAGTATTCACTATTGTAATTCCCCATATTATTAGCACCCAAACCATAAAGTAGAAAGCTAGATCATACTCACTGCAGATGGACCTACTTGAGACTTTACTGGTTGCATAGAGTGCACAAAAGTTGTTTTGGGCCTCTTGTCCCACAAGTGAGATGAAGTATAAAGGAATAAGAAAGAAAGAGGATACATCCCTAACATAAGAAGGCCTTCTGTACCAGATTTCAAGTTCCCTACTAAAACCCAGAAAAGGGTGGAGCATCAGGAAGATGGGTGACCTTGTAGTGTAGGGTCAATGGTTGGACTTGATGATCCCAAGGGTCTTTTCCAACCTGAATTGTTCTATGATTCTATGATTCTATGATCAGGAAGATGTTTGTGAGAGGTTTTGTTTCCATTGCCTCACAGTGGGGCCCTGCTATTCATGGGCACAACTAACTCAAGTGAGCAACTCACTCAGACACTGACTTGTGGCTCAAGGATACGCACATTTCATATATCAGCTTTTACATTAGTGATTCGCTTCATCTCAGGTGAGCAAACTTGCTCTGCTGAGTAACAATAGCAATTTCCAGAGACCCTTCCAAAAAGTGTGCACAAGCAGAGTAGGAGCAATTCAGGGAAACCTCAATGGCTGCACTGTCAGATCCTATGTCCTAATAGGACCTGGAAGATCTACAAGCCTGAGAGTGATACTAGAAGATTTTCCTGTGCTGTTCTGTCAGGTTATCATGAGTTCTGCTTTGTGTCTTCCTTCATTTGAAAGAAAATGCCTCAACACAAACTCCACTTCACAGGTTATTTAGGACAATGCTACATTATGTTGTGCTCTCTTCTTTAATTTTTGTGTTCCATTTTGTTTTAATGGTTGGTTAATGGAGGAGAGGATTCCCAGCATACTGATAGGAGATGACAAGACTACTGCAGCACTATCAGAATAAATAAAAATCAATAGGTTTTCTGCTGGTGTTGGCTGTAAGAGAGAGGAAGGCTATTTATCAAGTTTGACAAGGGGTCCAGAACTGCAGGATCATCACAGGCACCACAGCAAAAAGAAGAGGAACAAAATAAGAAATACTAAATAGGGAATCAAGATTGGTATAGCAAGATCACTAACATATCAGTTTGTTTCAGTACCTAATAGCTGAGGAGAGCATGACAAGAACATGGGAAATGCATCTTCTACTTAAGGGCCTCCAGGTATTTTACTTCACTAATTCCTCATGAATTACATCTTGGATTAACTTTCAATGGTTGGTATTATTCCCATTTAACAGATGAAAGTTGTTTCATGCACAGAGAATTTAAGTAGCTTCTGCCAGATCACCTATAAGCAGTCAATGCAGAGATGGAAGCGAAACTTTTTGGATTTCCTGCCTCCTATCTCTCATTTCTCATTCTTCATGCTCCCACAGCAATGGCACTAGAAGGTCCATTCAGGAGTCTCACTGGAAATTGCTCATTATCAGGCCTGCTACCAGCTCCAGGAGCATCTCATATGGGATGCTACTCAATCATATTGCAGAATCAAGCTTAGAAATCTATTTATTTATGCTACGCTCACCACTATAATATTTGATGTTAATGTTACCTGGAGCCAAACCTTCCTTTAGCCAGAGTGAACTGCATACTCTTTACATACTCTTTACATAATCTTTACATACTCTTTACATACTGTTTCGAGAAAAAAAGAAAATTAAAAAGGGAGAATACACAATGCGTAGAAATCCATCAGAGAACAGTAAAATGGTGCATGGCTTTCAAAGAGAAATTGAGGAGACAGAGAAAAAGCTGGAGAACATACCAGATAACCACTAGTTTCAGTTAATTGCTGATAACTTTGCAAACTTCAAAATTTCTGAGATCAACTTTTCCTCGTTTGATGACTGTCTGTGGGAGACTTTTGCCAAACTAAGCGGAAATTTCTAAAGCTCAGTGAACTTCTGGACGACACTACACCTTTTCTGTGGAGAAACAAGGGCAAAATATGCCTCTGTCCCCAGCCACGGCAGCTAGATGCCTCTGTGTAGCATTGAGAAGCACATGGGTGAGGATTTAAGTTGCATTAACTTCAAATCCCAGGACTGTTCACGTATTTGGGTAGAAAATGAGAAACAAGGCTGAGGAGTGCATCCATTCAGAAGAGGTTCTTAATCTCATATGGAGTTACTGCAAGTGTCTCTCTGCACAGGGATGGACGATCTTGCCGTGAAGACATGGGGCAGAGGAATAAAGTTGGGTCTTTCAGAAAGACCTTCCTCACTTGTTGTTTTTGTAGACTGGGTCTGACCTGATGCTCAATCACACCCCTTCCACAGAATTTGGAAGAGGCAACTCAGGGAAAGTTGATTATCAGGATAAAATAAAGACGTCCATTTTCACATGTGAGATGGCTACCAGGCACTAGCCAGCCCTTCATTTCACCTCCTACAACTACTCCTGCCTTGCAACTTCACCCCTAAGCAGTGCAAAGTGAACACTGTGACTTCTCTTCCCACCCCAGTTTTGTCTATCAAACCCTGCAAACTCATGCCTACTCGGCCCCAAAACATGATTTCCAGGTCCTCTGCCTGCTCACCCTCACCACCCTCCTCCCTCAAGTCTGCCCAGAGAGCGTTGGCAGAGGTGGATCTCCAGAAATTGAGGGGAGCGCGGCTTTATCTTTTGTTAGTCCGCCAGCCAAGAGCCAATGACCTGCAGTAAGGCAGATTAATTTCCGTCAAGAAAATGTAAAACTCTCCTCTCCTCTCTATGCCATGAGCAACTAATCGCTTGCATATTTAAATAGCCTCGCCTTGCTAAAATCTCATGATGGAGCCGGTGACAGAGCAAATGTCGGGGCGCATAACCAATGGCATTGTCAGTCATGATTAATCAGCATCTCCACCAGGCTGGCGGCCAATTAGAATTTACCATAATAAGGAGGTGACAGCCGGCGTTGCTAAGCGACCGCTGTCTATAGAGCTGGGAGAGCCAGACACATTTAGATGTTAGTGTGGATTTCGACAGCGGCATGTCAAAACAACACAAGCGTCTGCCCAGTGGAAAATTTTACAACCCAGGACTGGGCACTGGAGTGAAGCACGGTTCCTTTTCAGAATAAAATACATAAAAGGAAAAGGTGGTTTTTTTCTGTTGTGTGGTTGTGGGTTTTTTTTCCTCTTGAGAGAAGACTTTAACCAGTCAATCATTTATCTGTGTTTAATTAAGAGATATCGTATCACTGGAATAAGACTTTGTTACCCGGTAATGGGTTCCCATGGCTAAGTAAATGCTGAGACCTTTATAGGAAATTAGCAGCAAGTCAGCGCGGAGCCATTTATTTTCAATCAGAGGTATTTATTTGGCAATGACATTCTGTTCCAGTAACTTATTTTACTATATAAAAGGATTAAAGAATAAAATGAGGAGAGGAAGGAAAAAGATGGAAAAATGAAAATAAACTGACAGCAGTTCCAGTGTTAACGTGAGAGCTGCTAACTCTGCAAATAATGAAAAGCTATGTTCCAATGGGGAGCAATAACCTTTCCCATACTTCAGCTTACTCCTAACAGAGTGGAGAGGAAGAAGGTATAAGGGTCCTTTTTGGCTTTGCAACACCTTTATGGACAAACTGGCTTATATGGAAGAAGACAGAGGATCACATCCTCAGATAAGCTATTCTGATTTTCAAACAGTCTGTGACCCGGACCACACTGTACATAAGCTCTACTGCATATGCTCCTCTGGTCTAAATAAAGTGGCACATAAAAAAAAATCTGGCAGATTTTACTTATCCTTTATATGGAGCTATATAAAGTAGAGGCCTATAAAAAGAAAACTAGTGTGTCCTCTAAATTATGAAAGCAGTAGTGTTTACACCTTACCTCTTTCAGCTTGGTATCACTGAATGCTGGGGTCAGGAGACTCCGGACATGCTTCCATCTGTCGTCACGAAGACAAAGGATGCTGTCAAGCATTGGCTTGGAAATCAAGTTTGGCTTCTAAGGCAAAAGAAAACAAGATCCATTTTTAACACAAACGCAACTAGAGCACCTCAAGACTCTGGAACTTGGGAAGATTGGCCATGAACGGAATTGCACTGCTGTCTCACGGCAAGAAAGATTTGAACCAGTCCCAGACACCAAACTGAATATGGATGAGGTTGGAGAAAATTTCTCTTTTGCTACACACATTTCTTCTGAGGCTTGTAAAAGCCCCAGGCCAGTCCAGTAACTGTTCCTGGTTCTCCCACTCCTGGTGTTCTCCTGCAATTGCCAGTTCTCCCTTGCTGAATCCTGGCTTCTTTCCTCCCTTTCTAAGGTGACTAGCAAGAGGACCTGTCAACACTCCCTCTCCATGTGACATGAGTGCCAACGTACTGCACGCGGCTGTTGGTGGAGGGCACGATTTCTGATGACAGCTGGTATGTCAGACTGCTACTTGCATTTTAAAAGTCTTTAGAAAATATGCTGATTAGAAAGCAAGTCCTGGTCCTTACTCTGTCTATAAGGAACACTATCAATAAGAAGTTGTGGCCTGGCGTTCTTAGAGCTTTAGCTGTTGGTCAAGTACAGTCGTTTAAAGCACTGCCTCAAGAAGTTCTGTACCAAGATGGCTGCTACGGTTTTGCTAAATTGTAATTCCATCTAGCCACTAAGAAATCCCTATTCAAAGAATAGCAATATTCACTAAGGAGTAAAAGGATGAAAAACATGAAAGAGGAAGCACGTCAGAAACCAACACAATTACTCCTAGAAGAGGCATCAGAAGATGTCCAGCCCCATAGTAGAATCTACTACAACTTATATTACTGCCAGAGTATATTTCCTAATTTTTCTTGAAGGAGATTAAATAACTTCCCCACATAAACTCTTCCAGTGCTGGATTACTCTTACCTCGGTAGGACCATCTCTCTTCTTTAACTTATAGTCTTTAGTCTTTGTGCTTTCACAGGCATAGAAAACAGGTTATTGTCTCCCTCTTTGCAGTAGTCCATATATAGAAGACTATAATAAATACTAATTATATTGCTGCTGTCTACACCAAATATTACCAATGCACTCAATACATACTTATCAGTCATGTCGTCTGGAACCATTTCTTCAGTCTTGTTGCTCCACATAGTCTTATTGATTTATATCTTTCTCAAGGTATGGTCTTTGTGACTTGATACGGTACTCTAGACAAGGAAGAATATTTTTTTCATACCTTTGAAGGCTATATTCCTCTGTTCATTATGGAATACAATGTACCACAGCATGACAAAGTCAACTCAGCTACTGGCTTGTGGTTTTGTGCAACTTTCAGACTTTTTTTCTGAAGTTATTCCCCAGACTTTAACATTAAATTTGGTTACTCATAAGAGCCATATACAGGACACATCCTTGTTGAACTGTGATCATCATTTTTATGATTACTTCTCCAACTGATCAAGACCACTTTAAACGGTAGTGCTTCTTTTTTCAGTGTCTTTCATCCTTACCACCTTAGTGCCTTAGTTATCACACCCAGTGCCATCTCTAACCCAATAACAAAGTTACTGAATAGCTCTTGCAAAGAAGTCACCTCTGGGATCCTCCCAGCTCGTGCTTCCCTTCCAACAGTGGAGTATTCCCAAACACTTTCCAAGTCACCTTCAATCAGTATTTCAGGTATTGTATAGCAATGCCCTCCAGACAAGCCATCTTAAATTTGGAAGTGGAATTTGGAGTGGTGAGAGTGGAAGTCTTACACTTCTGTAGATATGAGGCTGTACAGAGACACTCATTTGTGCATGGGAAATCATCTGGCACCCAGTACACTGCCTACCTGCCCACGGTAGCAACGGTAGTACAATCCCCTGTGCAGAACTATCCATTTTACTGGGAAAGACCCAAACAAACCAAAGACACTTTACCCTTCCAAATGCCTTGCACTGATCCCTTTCACCCTCTAACATTTTCTTTCAGTCCTTCTTTCATTACCAATGTACCTGGAAAAATGAGTTCTTGCCACTTGTTACACATCTGGGTACTTTCGTTTCACTTTGTCCCTCAAGAGTTCTGATTTTATTGTGCCTGCATTCTATTTTTTTGTTCTCCTTGTTCTTGGAAATCTGACCTACTTCCCAATCTGTAAAAAAACTTCTCTTCCGGCGCCATCAAGAACTGACAATTTATCTACATTGGTCTTCTACTGCACTTCCTTGACTTTCCTCCTTATTGGAAGAGTTTTCACTTAATAACTTTTCTTTAAGAAGCTGCCAGCTCTCCTTAACACCTTTTTCCTTTACACTTGCCAGAATCTTGCTACACCGCATAAGCTTGTAAAATGCAGAAGCCTATTTGATATTGCAAACAGGCTAATGGGATAGTTTTACATTCTCAGAACACCACCAAGTTTAGTAAACTAATGTCACTGAGCTGACACTACAGACCAGTTTTGAGCACAGATGGGCTGTTTTCAAGTAGAAGAGTATATAGTAGGATATTAAGCTGAAGGAAGAAACTGACTCAGGTACTCTCGTCAGATGACTACTGTGAGGTAAAATATGGGCACATTTTTAATGCGTACATAGACTATCCTATTTTGTGCAATAACAAGGAAAATCTGGGACAGACTGTCAAAGCTGAAGTGGTTTGGACTGTTTTCTCTGGGTATCCTCTTTAAATAAATGATCTGCTTCCTAACTTGTCAGTAAGTAACTGTTCTGAGGGTCAGGAGTGCACCCAGAGAGACCATCACTCATTGAAGTGCTGCCTCATTTGTTACATATATTCCAAGGCACAGCGGAATCAGAAGAGGCTCCAAACAACTGGAGATAAGCATCATCTTTGGATAAAGTGTTGTATGCTAGACTCTGCTCCACAGTTCTTATGTGTTGCTAGGGAAGCCCTTTATACTAAATCTTGACCCGGCAGGTCAACAAATAAGTATTCCTTGTATCTTCAGTTTCATGCCCTGAGGCCCAGATTGCAGAACTCATGAGCACTCACTAATGCCACTGAAATCAACAACAGGGAATGCACCTTGGTCACACAAAATGTATTAAGTCAAAGAAATCAAGTCATTGAACAGGGCCTCTAAATTAGCAAACACTCTCGGACTTGTGTTTCAATCTCCAGCCTTCACTCCTAATTTATAAAGTGGAGATATCACCTCACATCCTCAGAACTGCTAACAATACATCAACATTTCTGAGGCACTCAGAAACTGCAATGAAAGAGTAGAATAACAATTCCCACAAGGAAATGACTGATTTTGTCTTCCAAGCAAGGTTTGAGTAGTGTACAGGGGGGAAAAAAAAGGAAAAAAAAATTATAGTGCAACACTTGGAAAAGCATTTTGCATCCTCTCCTAAATTGAAGGCTGCCCAATCTGTGTGCTCTGGAAGACAAATCTCCTCGGGAATACACAGCTCCACTTCGATAATAACAGATGTGATATAAGTCTGACTGTATTTGCCTTGAAAGCAAAACTCCTTCCTAAAACCAAACATTCATCCTAAAAAAGGTTCCTAATTGCATAAAGACTGTATATAGCACACTCACAGAAAGAGGTCCAGTTACTGAACAAAAATGTTAACTATAATGCTATATATATAAAATAATGTTATAACTACTACACTAATCATAGCTTGCCTTTTTAGCACTCTATAACAGTAATGCTCATTTATATATTTTTTTTGGTGTGTATAGTATTATATACATATAAACGCTGCAAGGAAGGAAAGATGATTTTGGCCATGAGTTATTTTACTGTCTCTTTAAATTGGGTAGTCAAAACCGTGTTTGTGTTTATTGGAATAACATCAGTGGGACTGACAATGTGTAGCAGATTTCATTTTTCAGGTTTTCCTTATTGTTTCTGCAAACACTTTCTTCCTAGTTGCATAACCTATGTTATGGGTTCATATAGTAGGAATGAAAATGAATTTGGTATGAGAATGAGCCTGAAGTATCTTAGTGAAAGATGAAGTGCACCTCTCTCCGAACGGGCAAAGTATTATCTGTATCCGAGAATCCTTGAGCCTATAAAATTCACTAAAAAAAAATGCTATGGGAGGCAGCTATAATATTTTCAGGAGCGGAATTTTGGTTTTTACATGGGGAAGGAGAGGCTGCTTTTAAGTCACATACAATCAGACTCATATTCCATCTCGCATTATCTAAACACTCTGTGCTTCCCTCTCCCGTGTAATCAACTATCTCTTACTGTGGTAGAGTAATGCTGCATGAAGACTACTGGCAGCATGGCAATCTGCTGCAGCATACCTGCAAGTGCTACTGAGTTCCTGCAACCACAGACATGCCATCAGAAACAACAAAGAAAACTGGAGCGATTTGCTTCCAAATAAATCTTTTAAAACACCAGTGTTTTCAAAACAGAAAAGAAAATCATGCTTGCAGATGAGTGGCATATCTCTGCAACTGATTCAAGAATTCCCTCCCCATTAAGCTGTTCCTTAGGCTGACCCTTCATGCCCAGTTGTCGGCTTGTTTGTCCCCAAGTCAATTTGTCTTGCTGTGAATTACTAAAAAATTCAGGCAAATGACTCAACTCTGGCTCTGAGGCCAAGTGGTACAGAACGCCTCCTATCTCTCAGGCTAAATCGCCTTCCCAAAGAGAACAGACATATCCAAACTGTTTATGGTCATAGTGCATGTTCACTCTTGAACTATGCCCAGCCCATGTCTGAGCGACCACTAATCGGTACAGGATGAAATAATGCTAAGAAGCACGTCAATATGGACATCAGTAGGACCTACTCATGCACTAATATCCTGTCACTGTTTTATTCCAGACTATAACTGTAGCTTTGTGTGATTCATAAATCATTTGCTCTTTCCTTTTCTGAGTTTGTCACTAGCAGGCTAGACTGAACCATTGGCAGCCAGCAATCACTGCCTGGAGCAGGAGGAATGATAGCAGCACTATGATGCTCCCTCAGAAAATTTCTCTTCTTCCTTTGGTAGAAAAATGAGGCATGAAGGCTTGCAACTAGCAGAAGACTGTTAATGCAGCCACACACTCTTAAAATACCCTGAATGGGTGAATCTTCAAAGAACCTAAATGGCACCTCTAAAGACTTTTATAAATCTAGTAGTTCTGAAACCTACAATATAAGCCACTCATCTCCACAGAACCAGCTGCTAACCTCCTCCACATACTTTGACAACACAGCAAGAAATTAAACTGTAAAATAGGATCTCAGAAATTTTATTATCTGAAACTTAGACTTAATCATAGTATCATGCCAACAAAACCAAACAAAAAATATTTACTTCTGCCAGAGCCAACCTCAGTACTGAAAGTCTGGCAAAATTCAAGCAAAGAATGAAACTCTAGAGCACCTAAAATCCCAAATTGTAACAGTAATTCCAACACTAATTCTGGCATTAGTCACATGCAGCAAACAGCTTTTGCTTTCACGTAAGTCCTCAACTTTCTTCTAGCCCTGCAGGCTTCGCAGGATGCAGCTTTGATTGGAATCCCATGTCCATGCTCCCCCGAACTCTAGCCCTAGTCTCAATCCTGCAACTGATCCTAATGAGAGCCATTCACTCCTCTTTAGCCTTTCTTCTGTACCCATGGACACTGCAGTATCCAGGGTTAAGTCCAGCTCTGGGTTCCCTTCATCCTTTTCTCTCTTTGGAGAATTTTTCTGGGTTAGTTTCTAATGCAAGGGGCCTTCCTTCCCCCAGCCCTCGTGCATGCCATGCAGCATCGGCGACAGTTCTAGGGAGAAAAGAGTCTAGGCTTTATCTCTCTGGGTGAGCTCCAGAAGTCATGAACAGACAGAAGCACTAGCACATCAGTAGGTTAATTTGTTCATCTGCTTATATTCAAAGAGGGTTGCTGTCCTTGTCTTGTTAAAAAACCACACTTGTGATTAGGTACTGCCATCCCACTTAGGAAATTCCAATTTTTTTTAAATTGAATTTAATGAAATGAAATTTAATGAAACAAAAAAACCCACAGAGTCAAAGTTTGTAGAATGAAGACAAGACCATATCCACATAAATCAGACAGGAATTATTCATTAAACCTTTTCATAAGATTACTTGTTCACCTCCACTTGATTGACAGTTTATTATCACCAGTTCAGCCAGCAGGTGGAACCAGTAAGCCCATGAACTGCTCATGGTATTTCATCCAACCAGTAGCATGACAGAGATCATGATAACATTTCCTATTAAAAAAACTAATAGAAAAAAATCTCTGAGATATCTCCAGGAGCATGTTTTACCAAGCCTGCAGTAAGAGGATCATGAAAGTGGGAAGGCAAAAGATGCCTCCATATCCCGTTTGGTTCCCATGTGTTTCCTGATCTAGTTGAGAGGCGTCCCTGCCCATGACAGGGAGGTTGGATTAGATGATCATAAAGGTCCCTTCCAGCCTAGGTCATTCTATGATATACTAGTTTTAAAGCTTCTCTGTTGGTAAACTGATGCAGTATATTCCTTCTAACTTGCTTAGTGTTTTATAAAAGGAAAGGTCATGCTCAGGTCTCCCTGCACTCATGACATTCAAAGACACATGGTGTAGAAGTTCCAGGTTGAACCAGGAAAGCACTGTGTTGCGTAGAGTTCATCTACGCCATACATCCTGTAGTTTGTTATCATCTCCATCTAGCAGGTTCTTGCCTGGATGGATGGTATGGCCACATCTCTTCAAAATGTGTATCATTTCTGACTTCATAATTTATCATCGTACCGGAGCAAGACCCAGCTCCTTACCCAAAGATCACAGCCTCCATGGAGGGCAAAGACCTGGCATTGCTCACTGAGCTCCTTGTCCCAGTGTGGGAGACAACGGGATCCCTTCCCACCCCTCTGCTCTGGATGTGAGGGGCCTCTCACACATATAACACTGGAGGCAATTGCTACACACAGGTGTTGCCTCTTCCAAAGCAGACTTACTCTTCATTTGCTTTTCCCAAACTCCAAATCCTTAGGTGCCACACACGCTACACTGCTGCTCCTGGGTGACTGAAGTACTCCTTTTTTACCTGTCAAAACTACATGCACAGATAGTTCTTCACAAACACTTTCCCAAAAACCCTGCCAAATCATCATTAACCCTGCTTATAGTCTATTACACTTCTTTCCACTCTACAAAAGTCCATTTAAAACAAGCTTGACTTCAGTATATATGATTTAGGAAGCGTTCTTACGGCTGCAGAAGGAAAAAGAAAACCACCAAACTAACTCCAAAAAGCTTAAGTTGCTTTGCAATTTCATAGGAGTGTCTAGTAAAAGTTTTTAGCTTAATTTGAAAACACCATGCTTGTGGGGAAGGGGAGAAAATATCCATGCATTATCTATTTCATTAAGCTTTTAGGTTCTCCTCAGTCATTAAGATACATCAAGATAGTGGTACAAGGTAGAATTGGTTTCAGTGATTACAGCAATTTTCTTCCACTCGGCTGTATAGATCAGGCTACAAAAACAGGCATTTCCAAGCCCATTCTTTTGCTGTCAAGTCGGGATCTTCAGCAACCGACTACCCTTCATCATTACTCATTGGAAAAATGGCACAGCCAACACCAGCTTACAAGTAAACACTGGCTTTTTTTCCTCTCTGTGGCAAGCAGCCTGGAAACATCTGTTCTTGTCTTCACAAACATTCTCTTAAGTCATGGTTTTGTCAATAGAAACCAAAGCGAGTCATTGCAATGAGGTAAATATAACCATTCATAAATGGTAAAATAAACACATATGGCCTCCTGCAGTCTGACCCAGACTGATGCAAGTCACACATCATTCCATTTGTTGGTGTAAGCAAGATCAAAATTAAGTCCACATCATCATTTTGCATATGGCAGTCAGCTTGCATATTTGGGGTCAAAACCAATCAAAACAATGAAAAAAAATGTACTTTCTGTTAATTAATTAGGAGTTTTGGTATTATAAACAAATTTAATTTGTGCTAGAGAACCTGTGTTCGATATGCAATTTCTACTGCACTGAGAAGCAGTTTTTAAACACAACGGTTAAATTCACTTTCTAGCTGACGTAACTGGACCTTTTAATGATGGATATAAAGTCATAAGACTATTAAAAGCCTCTGTTTATGCACACTTTTCCTAGAGGAAATGTTGAGGACCAGAAGCTTTTACAGATTGCAAGGAGAATTTGGATAAAAACAGTCCCTAATAATTTTTGCTTCAGATATATTCCCATACTTTCAGTCACTGTCATACATAGGAATAGCAGGCAACATCCATAAGAATTTGGGCTATATCTTTCTGTTACACAGGAACACCATCATAGAATCATAGAATGGCCTAGGCTGGAAGGGACCTTAGAGATCCTTTAATCCAACTTCCTTGTCATGGGCAGAGATGTCTCTCAACTAGATCAGGCAACATATGGGGACCGAGCAGGGATCGAATCCATGGCCTTGGTGTTATCAGCACCACGCTCTAACTGACTGAGCTAACCAGCCCCCTAACCATATTCCATAATCTGCTCATTCAGAGACATCACTGCAGCACCCTGGGAGATTCTGGAGAATATTAAGAGACATTCTAAATACTACCCCAGCCTCCCACTGTCTGTCCTCTAGGCTGCTGACCCCTGCTATAATCCTGACCCAAATGCCTTAGCTAGGCAGTTATATACCTCACAAAAGGGTTCACCAAAGCTGAGCACAGAGTTGTCCAAGCTGCCATGACAGCAATGCAGGAAGAGGACCACATCTCCTTTCTCATGGACTGCTTAACACAATGTGCTCCTGAAAGAGGCTACTACAGATGAGATCAGGGATTACTCCCTTCCTTCCATTTGATAAGTGAAGAAAGTCATGGAGGTAACTCCATTTCATACCATCATTGGGGGAACGAAACTAACACGTGGAAAAAAAAATTGTAATTCCTTCCTGTAGATAAGGATGGAAAGAAAAGTAGGGAAATAAGAATAATGAAGAAGGAAAGGACTATTAGAGCAAGAGCACAGACTGCACAGGGGAAGGTGCAGTGGTGAATAGCCCTAAACCCTCCTGTCCTTTCCAGGGAATACTTAGGAGTGAATTGAGACTGGACTTAGAACATTGACTCCCCTTGTGAAAAGGACTTCTCCAAGGTCTGTTTGCATAAAACTAGCATTACATTCAGATATTTGAGTTATATTTTGCAGTAGTATCTGAAATCTTGGCCTCCCTGTTCCAGATAACTGCTCTATAATGTTGCAGAAATTCACTAACTTCTCTACCATGAATGCCAGAGGCTGCATGGAACGTGGAGGGGCTTCAACACATAAGGCTAAAAGTGCATTTTCCCCAAGAGATGACCTATAGGTTACTAGGTAGGATGCTTCCCAGAGGAGTGCCTTGGAATGATTTCCAATGGCAAAATGCATGAAAGCCTTTCTCTTGCACTCTGGGCAGCTCCCCTTGTCACTGGGGACTATATTGAAGAGGGACAGTTCCACCACTTTCTGTTGTGACTCCAAGGAATATGTTTGCTGCTGCTACATTTTCTTCAGATCTTGAACCAACAGCCAGTTTCACAGGTACCTGTGAGGTGCATCATATTTCAGGTCTCCTAGGTTGGACACGGGGTAGATCTCAAAACTGCTAAGTACTTTGGCACTGAAATGCTTCCCACCATGTTTAGAAAAAGAATGGCAAGTGCCTAAGAAACCTTGGTGTTGAAATCACCAGCTCCAAGGTACTCAAGGCACTTCAAGCACTAAGTATAGCAGAGCTAGAATTTTTAATCTGTACTTTTAAATTAAGCTCCTCAAACAGGGGTTAAATGCTTAGGACTTTCTGATTACTAGCAGAGGCAAGCTAGCCAGGTGAAGGGGAGGCTTACTAATGGCTTGGTTTGAAAAATCTTACTTATATGCAAAACTTTTCTTCAGAGCAGAGCATGTATTAAAAATGTCACTTTTTCACATATTTAATTTTTTTTACAATTTTGGTTTAACCTCTTTCACTCAGATATTGTAATACAGAAATAAAACTATAAACAAACCACTCTAGCTTAAAATCTCAAAGTACTGAGAAACACTAAAACCAGTAAAAAGGAAATTATGCCCAAAAGCTGAGTCTTTTCAAGGAGTTTCTATCAATCTCCCACATTCCCACATAGCACCTAAACACTGTTGTCTAATATCCCATTAACTGTGTGACAACATCCTGACATACAAAGTATACGTGAAATTATTATTTGTCTATTTTGAAACAGATCACTTGGAATCAGTACTTCAAGACCAATGATCTCCCAATACATGCAAAACAACTCAAGGGAAAGGTATTTCACTTTTGCCCCTCTACTGCCAAGAAAAAAATATTGAAAACTTCAAACAAAGCAAATAAAAGTTCACTAGTGAAGACTCAAGATGCTATTTAAAATCAAAATACTGGAAAAAAAAAAAAGGGCTATTAAAAACCAAAAACATAGATGCAACTTCCAGCTCAGGAAGTTAGCCACAGACAGCTCAATGTTAGGGGGCTCTTCTGTAGGAAATACCACTCTGCACATCTGCTGCTAGTCAGAGACAGAGCACTCCCTGGCCAAATATATCTCTCTTTATGTTAGTTTTCCTTTGAAAAGACATTCAGAAGGAAAACTCCAGGTCAGCTGTAATGGCAGCAAGACAAGCTGTCAACAAATCGCATTTGCAATATCCGCTAAACTGAAGAACTTGAATTCCCTGCCTGCTACTTCACAATTGTTTCTAATTACATTAAGTGTATATTTACACATCAGGGAGAAAACCAAACTTAATGTATTAAGATCTCCACATCTATCTGTCAAAACATAATGCTTTTTCCTGAGAGTAGTAGCTGCTTACATTCCTCATTTATTTGTCCCTCAAGAAGAGCTAGGCTATAAAACTTTGTAAGCAGTTACACAGCACACTTTAAAGATTTTATCTCCCAAGATTTCATATTTCTGGTTATTTGTCTGGTTTCAATCAAGCAAAAAAAATAATCCTAATTTATCAAAGCATGTCAAAGCATGCTTATATGAAATAGTGTTCATTTGACTCTTACAAATTAATTTAAGCACATTGAGAATTAAATGTTTGTCATAAGATAATTTCAACAATAAGAAAGTCCTATTGCAGGATTTATCATGAGTTCCCTGGAGCTTGCAATTTCAGTAAAACAGCCTTGCTTCCCAAACAACATGTAACCAGACTGTTCTCACATTGCTCTTACTTGATTTCTTCAAGGAGAGCAGCTAAAATGCTCCTCTGAGTATCAGCAAGTACCTCCTTCAAAATAAATTAACAGTATCACAGACTTCTGCATTCTCAAACTTATTAGGCCTATACTAGCAAGCAGTGCAGATTGTGAAGTGTAAAGCACGTCGTCATGTCTTATCATCTTAAGGAGTTCTAGGACAAGAAAAAATTTTAAAAACTCCAGAGATTGGAGCCCACATCACAGAGGTCATGGATCCTGTTCTTGCAAAACGGGCCTCCTTCAGGCAATACAGCATTTGGAGGGCCTCTTTCACCATCCCATTGCTTCAGATTTACTGGGACGAAAAACTAGAGGGATGGGTCAGATCCTGAATTCTCCCCTCTTATGTTGTCCCCAAAAAAGCCAGTGCTGGCATTTCAGGTGCAGATGAGCTGGAAGCTCAGCAAACACCCACTAGGACAGAGAGGTATTTGAGATTTAGATTCTGTTTTATGGAGTGCCCGGGGAAAGGAGCATGTGCCAGCCCTGAAAATGAAACACCTGCAACCTTTCAGGGAGTATTAATCCCACAACAGCGAGGCACACACGGAACGGCAATGGGGAGCTTGAGTGTAGTTTGCCATAGTCCCTCTTGCCGGGACATCCCATCTGAAGAAGAAGTAGCCTTAGTCTCTAGAAGAACACATACCAGTGAAATTGCCAGGCTGCATCCATCCTCAAGGTGCATACCACGCTCGACTGCAGGCATTTTTGCAAGCTATCAGTACCCACATTTCCAAGACCATCTTTATTTGTGGGTGGGAAAGCAGGGATAGGAAGGGGTTGTAGCTTCCAACCATCAGCGCTGTCCAGTGCAGCATGCCCTCCCACATCACAAGAACTCATTTTGCATCTGCACAGATGCTTCTCCCACATCTGAGGTCCATGCTGAATCTCTCCAGCATCCAAAAGCCTGAAAAGTGATCTTGAAATTGAAAAAAAAATAATCCTCTGCAGTATGTCTAAAACTCTGCTGAAATTTTTACTTAGAACAAATATTAACGCTGGGACCAGCCTAATTTCTTACAAATAAAATTGATTGTGCAATATCAGTATAATATAAAAGCTACCACGAGCACCAAGGGAACAGCTAGAGAAAGGTAAAGAAATGGGATCTGCCCCACTTGACAACTAAGCAGGTAAAAAGCAAGGCTGTGCCCTTCAGCAGCCAGGGCATCCAGAGAACATCTAATCTGACATGGTGAGACACCAGTTAGGAAGAGGGTGTTCCCTCTAAAAACCCAAGTCAAACATTAAACAAAATAAAACCAGAGCTAGTTAGAGAAACTTAAACAAAGCCACGTGGTTGAAAAAACCTGAAAATACTGCAAAATTGATTTGTTTTTCCAGGCTTTCTTAAAGAAAAAAAAAATTACAAAAGTTCCAACAAAACATCTTCCTATATGTATTTTTGGAATAAAATACCTTTACTTTGCAAATTGAAACAACTTTCCCTTTAGATTAGAACCTGTTACTGAAACAGAACATTCTAACATTCTAATCAACTTCTGTTTTTTATTTCGCCTTTTGTCTCTTCAAAATTAGCCACAACATGAAGCTTCTATCTTCCACATATTTCCTAATCAAATCTCAGAAAATGTTAAGGGCTACGTAAGGTATATATATTTTTTTAAAATTCCTGATGCTGGCAATATAGCATGAAATCTACTCCTACTGCAGTTGGTTATTATTATATTAGGAGGAAATTAAGGAAGTAAAATAAAGCATTGAAAGATTTGAAAATCTCAGACTGAGTGCAGTCTTTGTATCCTAAAGCATATGAAAAATGGGTCCAATTACGTTATCCTGTGTTATTTTTTC
>NW_009736914.1:0-18137 GCF_000703405.1 Apaloderma vittatum | reverse complement strand
GGATCTCTATCTGGTTTTGCAAATGTAACACACATCACAGAATCACAGAAATTGGAAAGAATCTTTAGAGATCATCTAGACCACGTCACAACCCCCCACACACACTAGAGCAGGATCACCTAGAGCACATTACACAGGATTGCATCCAGGTGGATTTATAAAATCTCCAGAGGAGGAGACTCCACAACCTCTCTGGGCAGCCTGTTCCAGCGCTCTGTCACGCCCACAGTGAAAAAGTTTTTCCTCACATTTAGATGGATCTTCCTGCGTTCCAGCTTGTGCCCATTGTCCCTTGTTCTGTCACTGGGCACTAGTGAAAAGGCTCTGGCTCCACCCTCTTTGCACCCACCCTTTAGATACTTAGAGACATTGATAGGTATCCTCTCAGTCTTCTCTTCTTGAGGCTAAACAGTCTCAGCTCTCTCAACCTTTCCTCATAAGGGAGATGGTTCAGTCCTCCAGTCATCTTTGTTGCCCTCCAGTACTCTCTGGACTCTCTCCAGTAGGTCCCTGTCTCTTGAACTGGGGAGTGCAGAACTGGACACCGTATTCCAGATGTGGTGTCATCAGGGCAGAGTAGAGGGGGAGGATAACCTCCCTTGACTTACTGGCCACACTCTTCTTAATTCAGCCCAGGATACCATTGGCCTTCTCGGCTACGGGTGCACATTTCTGGCTCATGATAACTTATTGTCTACCAGGACTCTAAGATCCTTCTCCTCAGAGCTGCTTTCCAGCAAGTCTACCCCTAACCTATATTGATGTTGTTCCTCCCCAGGTGCAGGACCCTACATCTGCCCTTGTTGAATCTCATTAGGTTCCTCTTTGCCCAACTCCCCAGCCAGTCCAAGTCACTCTGGATGGCAGCCTAGGCCTCTGCTGTGTCAGCCACTCCTCCCATTTATAAAGGAAATAATGTCCTGAAAGGTTTTAATATTACATATTTAAAAAAACACCTTTCATGTGAAATGAATCAGTCTCAAACTCAGGATATTCAACCTTGAAACATAAAGCTCACATAACTTACAGAAGTCAGTGATTTGTAGAACCCTCCTGTCAGAAAGCAATACTATCAAGTGAGTTTCCTTGTTCTTTAATAATTTTTGTTGGGTCTGTGTTTACTGAGATTCTTCAAGGGCTTATAAACTTAAGCAGTTTGGTCAGATTTTCAAAGTGGTTTTTATATTCAGCCCTTACACTAGAGGGAACAGAGCCAAAGTCAAAGAAAAAGACTTTGGATTTATTTTCCCCCACAATGGATAAATAAGAATACCTTTTCCTTAGGCTGCTTCTCCAAAATAGTGAGATCATTTTGAAGGAGAAATGTAGTTTGACTGAAGCAGGTAAATTGTGATAATTTACTGAAAGGTAAACATTGAACTGGCAGACACTGGGCAACTTTAATTATAGATATAACCATTGCTTCTGCTACGATACAGCTTCTAGGAAACTGGTGAAATACCAACATAGTCCTGACGACGTTAAAACATGATTGAAGGTCAACGACTGGTTAAACTGGAATGTTTCTGAGCCATTGTTAAATTATTCAGAATTATTTTAGGAAAGCTGCATAAAAAGTGCAAGAGTGCAGTTTTAGCTTCATCTAAATGCGCATACTGAAAATGGAAAAGGAAATGGGGAAACTGTCCTTTGCAATTGCCTTGAAAAGGGAAAAAAAGAGTGTCTTGTGTATCTTCAACTTACAATTAACCTAGCAGAGGAGAAGACTGAAAGATAGTTCTTGGTTTTAGTACTTATTTCCCCAAACCCTTTTCTGCAAGAGCAAGCGTGAAAGGAAAAGAAGAAGAATGGGACATGATTTCACTAAAGAATGTAGTTATTTTAGTTTCTATTGCTTAACACCAATGAGAGGAGACTGGCAAGAGCAAAAAATTAACAATAATCAACAATCTTCCTCTTTAGCTGCAGTGTAACTGCTTCCTGATCTCTGTATATATCTGTTGCTGCATGTGTTTCTGTGGGGCTAAACGGAGCCTCTTCTCGTCATCAAAGAGCCTTCAGAAACAGGTGAATCAATGTGAAAATGAGCAGTGGCCATGCGTGCTCCATGCAGGGAGCATTTGTCACACTAGAGAGCTGGGAGCAAGCCATGCAGTGTGAGGACTTGAATCTTACACCCCTCCTCCTCTTTCCTTTTTCTTTTAAGTGTGGTGAATTTAATGCTGATGGAAAGTCAGCAGCACTGGCAAGTGCTGTGCAACTCGCCTGGGTCGTGGTCAGAAGCCCAGCCCAGCACTTTCCCAGCACCTGCACAACACACCACAGTGCATTCCCTTCCGCGGGCTCAGACCAGCCAACTATTTGCTATTAACTATTTACAGCAAATGGTGCCAAGATGTGTGGTTGCTATACAAACAAAGAGTAATTCTCGCTAGAGACTAAAATAAGATCTGACGACTCATTTTTCACTTATGGTTTGCAAGATTTATAGCTGTAGCACACTGTCAGTGGTAAGGAGCACGTTGTCTCTAAACATGCTTTCCCGTGGTGGTTTTACTCTCGCAGAACAAACATTATATAGCATATGATCACAAGCAAAAAACCAGGATGGCAAAAATTTTGGCTTAGAACAGATCTATGGAGTGAATTGCTAGGTAATTTTACAAAGATCAGAAGAGAACTTTCCAGGCTCTGGTCAGGGAACCACTACAAAAACAGCTGCATCAATTGAAGATGTTACTACCCCATCAGCAGTTTGCCAACCTCCATCTACTGGAGAATACATACCACCATTGAAATGGACCTGGTGGAGAGCCCTTGTGAGCACTTTTCCTCTGCTTCAGTGCCAAGTCAGCCTGCACAGTTCTGAAAATGTCCGCATTGATACATGAACTAAGATGGATTAACTTCTGAGTTGAACTAGATGAGGAATGCTCACATGATCCATTTTGTAGGCCTTGCTGTGGGAATGACAAAGCCAAGCTAAGACATCTTAACAAAAGGTTACTCGCATTGTGCTAGATAAAAATATTATCATTAAATTCAAATATATATTTTTTAAAAAGGTAAGGAAAAAGCTTTCATATGTTTAAGTTGAAAATAAACACAAAGACAGGTAAATGGATTAGGCTATCTTAATGAATTACTAAAGAAAGAAATATTCCCACTATTTGTGAGATAACAATACTACTTTTAAAAGATGTCAAAAGAAGAGCAGAGGCTTGAAAGGATTGGTATAATAATGCCCATATGTATCACATAAACTCTCACTGAAGAGTAATGAACTTCATTTGCACACACACAAGTCCCCAAATTTAACTCCTGTCACATTTGAAACAAAAAATCTCATCTGTGGAAAAAAAAAAAGTGCTTGCATAGTAGTTAATAGAAATGATTCAAAAGTTGTGGTGGGAAAACTTATGTGTAGCCAATGGAGCCGTGGGGAGAAATGATGTCCAGATGCAACCTCTGGCACTGGAAGTCACCACAGCCCTGGTTGCTGGAGACTGAGCAGATAAGCCAGAAGGAACATTACTGCCACTGTCTGTACTGCTATTACTTTTGAATTCTGCTGCTGGCCACCTTTGAAAGAGGACACACAGCTAGGCTACACAGATCTTGGGTGCGATACATGACAACTATTCAAACTATCACACGTCGCCATGTCACATCCGCTCCAATGCTCGGGGCTGAATTTCTAGGCATCTGGATAGGTACAGGTAAATCACTTCTCTGTGCTGTGAAACATCACTTGCACAGACCTGAACAGGTTCCTTATCATCAGATGCTTCAAAAGGACTTTTTGTCCATGAGCAGATGAGTTATTGTCAAACGTGGACGAGACATGAAAACAAAGCAAACCACTAAGTCTGAACTCTGATTGCCTGAATTCGTAAAAAGGCAAACTTGAATGTTGCGATCTGAGCCTATATCAATTCTGGAACAAGTGACAAACTAATTACCCTTCTCCTAACAAAAGCAGACTGGCAAAAGCAGGAATCAAGGGACAGAATGCTCTACTATACATCAAGAATAGGGAAAAGGGAAAAAACTGCAAACAAAGCAACCAATCTGCTACAAACAAATAACAGTTTCAGAAGTCAGAAATGAGTGACTGTTGAAAATATGTGCTATTAAGACTGAGTAAGATTCAGAAAAAAATATTCTCAGAGCAAGTGCCCAGATAAGTAGGATAAGTTGAACTTTCCACTAAAAAACGAAACAAATCAACAGAAATTAATAATCAGGATGAGCAAAGACCATCTCCACCGCACAGGTATCACAGCTACTCATAACACAGTTAAGGACTGGGTTAGATAAGGAAGCAATACTGTACTTAAACAGGGAAAAATATTTATCAGCCTTAAGATTTCACATATTTTATCCAGCACTAAAACATGTTCTTTAAACAAGGAACAGCGACCTGGGAATAGATGGTCTTTTTTCGTCTGTAAGTGTTGCTTGTCTTCCATGTTGCAATATTAAAAAAAAAATAAAATAAATCGGTAAATAAATTGCCGATGTAAGTTTGATGAAAGATTGGCTCAGAAGACTGCTTTTGGCCTGAATAGAAAGATGTGCTTTCATCCTGTTTTGACTATACTTATACATTTACCTAACATAATTGCAAGTAGTTAATATTGCAGGAGCCTTCAAGCAGCGCACATTTCCCTCATTAGTGGGTTTAAAGCCTTAATGATATCTCCTGTGCTGCAGAAAAGCTCAATGTAGGCTTTAAAAGTGATTGGCAAGTTTCAATAGGAGAAAAACTGGGGGAAGGGAAGGCAAAACCTAATAAAAATCTAATCTTGTTTTCTTCAGTCATTTATGAAACGAAATTTTGTAGAATGCTAGAAGAAAGGAAAGAAAGGTGAGGATAAACAAGAGAAAAAAAGATAATTCCAAAAGTTGATCTCACAATATCGCAAAGAAATGTGAAAGAAACAGGGAGTGGGTAGAAAGGGGGAATGTCCCTTCACATACCTGCAACACACAAAGACAAACTCTTTCTGATAAACAAGAACATACACACAGAGTAATGTCAAATCAGCATCTTCCTACACCTGCAGCAAAATCACCTTTTCTGTAGTTTCATTATGCAGCATTTTTTTTACTCGCTTTAAGTCTCAATAGACTTGGCAGGGAAGTCTCACATTTAAAGAACAGAATGTCACAATATACCATTAACTAAGTACATGAAAAGGGTTTGGGTTTTTGTTGTTTGTTTGGTTTGGTTTTGTTATTGACTAATTTTGACCATTTTCCAGGAATAGAAATTTCACAGGCTGGTTTAGTTTCAAAAGAAGCGTAATTATGTACAGCTGTATTCAGTATTTCTTAACAGCCTTGAACAATCAGTGAAAGGGAGATTTGCACACATTATCAGGAGCTATCATTAGTGCTGTAAAGTACGTAATCCATCTGGTGTTCTGGTGTCTACCTAGAAGCAGGTATTGAACCAGTGATGGCTGCAGTATAATAACATAAAGAAAGCACATTAAAAACGAACAAAACAACACAGCAAGCCTAGTCCTTTCTTGAAACCAGACTGTCTTCATGTTTGTGTTCCCCCATGGTTTTGCAAGTCATTTTAATACGTATAGGCGTGGAGAGTGGAGAATTAAAAATGTAAATTTCATCAACATGCAGTTTTGCAGTCTTCACAGGGGAAGAGGTAGCAGGATACCATGGTGATGGCAGCACTGCAGCCCATTAATAAACCAGAGAAAGACTCAGGGATAGATTTAAATACTCAGACCTGTGCTGAAAAATAAGTCACTTCATAATAAATCCTAGAAAAGATAAGATGACTGTGCATCTCAACATAAGCCATGGTCTCAATCTACTGATTCATCATGTCTTGATGAGGGGTGAGGGAAAAGGTAACTTGTTTTTAAGCTTTCTAACCTCCTTACAGTCAACTGCACTGCTTTCGTATTGGCAAGGTTTATGGCCCATAGCATCTGAAATGAGACAGCCTATGTCTGAAAAAGAGAAAAACTGGGAAGTTCTTATTCTCGTATTGCATCTGTGTGTAACTCATCTGTTTCCACCACCACTTCTAGCCCTTCATACAAGCAGGGATCAGCCGGTTTTATCTGCTGTCTTACCTGGAAACGTGACAAACACCAGTGTTTGCTTACTCAGTTAGAGATTCATAAATCTTAAGCAAACAAATTCATATGACCCACCTGGAAAACAATATATTAGCCAGTTAAAACATCAGCCTCACAAGAAGCATGGCTTTCTCCAAGCCAAATTATGGTCTGACCACCACTGCTGGATATATGCTGGCTTCTTGCAGGAGAGCTCCCTCCAACCATGACAACACAGCCAAACCTTCCTCAAGAAACAAATCATCAAAGTAACTGCCTAAAGAAAATAAAATATCTTTTAGAGGTTCTCCTCTTTAATAGACGGTCTTTCCAAGTCAGTCAACTCAATTGCTTGCTTGTAAGCCATTCTGTGGCACTACAAACCGTTGTAATCAATATCTTCCTAAACCTTCAAAAACTTTGTCTTTATCAAATACTTAAACATGTGAGAAGAGATAACATGAAGCACAGAAAAATAAAGGCTTCTTTTTACAGGAATGTCCCAATTGTGCACAGACTATTAATAAACATACTTAGATAAATACATACTCGCAGCCCACTGAATTAAATGAGACATGAATGTACATCTATACACATATCAATAATACATACGTATTCTATAGTAAGTAAAGCAACCATCTTTTTAGGAATAGTAGTCAGGAGAGGTACATGCTGGATGTTCAAGGTAGGTACAAATGAGCTTTATCACCTTGCAGGACAGAGATTTCATTTGGTTTCCTGTTCTGAATTAGAATTACAAATAAAAATTACAAACTTCAGAGAAGATAATCCTCAACATACATTCAACTGAAGCTGTTAATATTAATTGTACTACTTCATTGTTTTTAATACTTCAAAAGAGAAAATTACTTGAAAGGAAAAAAAAGTTTTTCAATAAAACTTTTTCCTTTACATTTTTAAAGCTTTTTTAAGAACAAACAAAACAAAAAAAAACCCTCTCACCACAGCCATTTGAATTAGTACATAAATCCCAATGCTTTGCCATCAGTTCTGAAGCACTAATATTCACTAATGATAATGTTCAGCTGGAAATTCCCAACATACTCTTTCACATTTTTTAAGGTGACAAAGCACTTCCTAAACTATTTGCCCTTGTGAACACAGGAATTCTGTAGCAAAGCCAAAAACTTAGCTCAGAGCTCCTAAATGCCAATTGAGAGCCCTAATCGCAAAACCAGACTTCATCTCACTGGGATTCAGAGGATCAGGTCGTTCCCAGAGCACAGTCTACTATGTCAAGTCTTTCTTTAAGGCTAACTGAAGCCAAAGTCTGATTAATTTCACAGTCAATAGCAGTGATCATTTGACATTAGTTTTGTGCTATTAGCTGTAGCATATGGGGAATAAGTGGCAATTTGTTGTGCATGCATAAAAAGACATACACAGTCTGAAAGAAATGACCATCTCAAAATTTATGATTTTAATTTTAAAGCATCTATTGCAAGCATATGCACTTCTGCTTTAAAGGAGTTAAAGAGTTAAACAAAACTGTATTTAATTGCTCAGAAAAATTAACCAGCAAGGTCTGAAAGCAAAAAAAAAGAAAAAAAAAAGAAATCCAGAATTAACGCTATTTTAAAAGGTAAAGAAGGTGGCAAAATAGTTACATACACACTGACCAAGCTAGAAAGGTATCCTGCTACATCTAGAAGACAACCAGGAAGGCACATTGGGGAAAGAAAGTTATATATACATACATATATATATATAAAAGATATATTGTTATGGTTGCTGAGCCTAGGATCTCCTGTCTCAGCATATCCCAGTGAACCATCAGGTCAAAACAAGGAAAAGAGACCTTGCTTGGTTCCCTGGCAGAATCTAACACCAGAAAATCTCTCAGGCATGTGGGCTCACATGGCTGTACAACAGCACCCACAAATCAGCAGTAAAACAAATTAATATTAAACAGTTAAGTGCTAGGTAGCCAAATGCATTCCCTGCAAGCATAATTCCTTTTCTATATCTGTGCTGTACCATCCAAGATTTCAAACCAGCTATGATCTAGCAGCTGTAGAAAACTGCTAGGCAAAAAAGTAAATCTTAATAAATTCACTGCTTGGACACCTTTTCACTTATCCTCGTAAGGCACAGAATGATTTTTGAAAGCACTGAATATTCTCAGCTCAGTGAGACTGAGCCTTATTGTACATGTGGCAGGATTGACACTTGCTTGAATTTGTCCTGTGAAGTCAGGGATTGAGGGAGGGAAGAACATAACAGCTCTGTATTGCAAAGAACTGGATGTTCAAGGCATGGCCTGGTATCAGGTGTGATGGCTTTGCTGCATCAGGATCTCAAATGTCACCATAGCATGGATAAAGAGGAGCATTTTGCGAAGTTTTAGTAATAAGACATGTCATAATTGATGTCTGCAAGGCTCTAGTGTGGACTAAGAGATTCAGCATCTCCTCAAATCACAGAGATCCCAGAGAATCACTGAACCAGAGAATAGTTTCAGCTGGAAGAGACCTTAAAGATCATCAAGTCCAGCTTTTGTCCCAGCCCTATCCACCAACTAAACTATGTCCCCCAATGTAACATCTGCCCGTCTCTTAAACACTTCCAGGGACAGTGACTCAACCACCTCCCTGGGCAGCCTGTTCCAATGCCTGACAACCCTTTCAGTAAAGAAATTCTTCCTAATATCTAACCTGAACCTTCCCTGGCAGAATTTAAATCCATTCCCTCTTGTCCTATCAATCTCCACTAGGGAGAACAGACCAACCCCCACCTCTCTACAATCTCCCTTCAGGTAGTTGTAGAGGGCAATGAGGTCTCCCCTCAGTCTCTTCTCTAGGCTAAACAGCCCCAGATCCCTCAGCTTTTCCTCGTACGACTTGTGTTCTAAGCCCTTTACCAGCTTGACAGCCCATCTCTGTACCCTCTCCAGCACCTCAATGTCCCTCTTGCAGTGAGGGGCCCAAAACTGGACACAGTACTCAAGATGAGGTCTCACCAAAACCAAGTACAGGGGCACGATCACCTCTCTGCTCCTGCTGACAACACCAATCCTGACACAGGCCAGGATGCCGTTGGCCTTCTTGGCCACCTGGGCACACTGCTGGCTCATGTTCAACTGTTGTCCCTCAACACCCCCAGCTTCCTCTCTGCCTGGCAGCTCTCCAGCTACTCCTCCCCAAGTCTACAGGCACTGCTGGGAGTTGTTGTGGCCAAAGTGCAGGACCTGGTATTTGGCCTTATTGAATTTCACTGAGTTAGCCTTGGCCCAACGGTCTAGTCTGTCCAGATCCCTTTGTAGAGCCTCCCTACCCTCAAGCAGATCGACACTTTCACCCAGCTTGGTGTCATCCGCAAACTTACTGAGGGTGCACTCCATCCCCTCGTCCAAATCACTGATGAAAATGCTAAACAGTAGCTGCCCCATTACTGAGACCTGTGGGACACCACTCATGATTGGACACCACGTGGATGCAGCACCATTCACCATCACCCTCTGGGCCTGGTCATCCAACCAGGTATTTTACCCAGCGAAGGGTGTATCTGTCAAAGCCGTGGGCTGCCAGCTTTTCCAGGAGGATGCTGTGGGAGACTGTGTCCCACCTGCATGCATCCATAAATATATACAAATATGCACACATGCAGGTGTAACAACTAATCCAGGGACATGCTGGCTCCAGAACTGTTATGCTGGTCACCTTCCATGTCCTATACAAACCTAACAAAAATATAGATGAAACAAGATAAAGGAACGGGAAAATGAAAAAATACCTTTAAAAAGATTGAGACAACAAACAAATTTAAAGCACAGTCCTTCCCTCTGCTGTCACAAAAATCGGCTTGTTTTAAAACTAAAAATCACAAAGAAGTTATTAGCACACACTGAAACATTGCTTTGTGTACTAAACCATCCAACTGAAGTAATTTTAAAGGGTGGAAAAATGAAGATCCCTTGATATATATTTCACCAAATTTTCTCATTTGTTTGAATCATTTTTCAAGTATTGACTTACCCGCTGTCCTACTGTGCGTCACTAGTGCCTCAAACCACATGCCCATGCAAAGTGGTGAGCCTCAAAAAAAGTACACTCGTCATCCGTTTACAAACTGACTTCATCACACTTTGCAACAACAATTTGGAAATAAACTATGAAATTCACATGAAAGGACAATGATGATGGTGGCATTGACACAACTGGAAATAATCCTAGGAGGTTCAATTTGAAGAAAAGAAACATTTCTAAACCAAGCAACTCAAGGTACAGGGTAAAGACAGCATGTATATGCATCTTTTGGCAGCAGTACATAACTCTTAGTTCCTTAACTATTTACTTCTCCAAATGAGTATGTTAGTGGGTTGATTTAAAACAAAACAAAACAAAACAAAACACTCAACACCATATTTGTGAGAGAAGGACTGAAGAAGGAGCCCAGCTGATAAGCCAGATCAGACTATGGGTCTGGATACACAAGTGAATTTCCACTGTTTACTGAATGACAGCATATGAACGGGGCTGCTGCCTACAGGTAATGCCTGTACTCTAAAAACCAAGGCAGGATGCATCAAGTAAGATCTTGCGTAGGACATGCAAGTGACCCTTTACCTGCAAAAGGCCAAGAACATACACACACCTTAAGTCAGTTCCTGAGGCACTGCTCTGAGCTATTTGAAGCCAGTTGTGCACCCCAGGCCCACTGTGGAGATGTGTAAGGGCTATCAGTCAGTGTAGGGTCATCTAAAGTTAATGGAAGTAAACTGATTAATTCTGGTTGATAGCCTGACCCAAAGTTCACAGAATTACAGCATAGTTGAGGTTAGAAGGGACCTTTGGAAGGCATTTTGTATCAAATCTGAATAGACCTTTTTGACAGAACAATATAGACAGAAACTTTTATTGCCAGTACTGTGTCCCTCAATAAGAGATCAGAAAGAATAGCAGATGCAGGGATATGGCAGCCACCCTGGACCACAGCTGAACAAGATGCCGAAAATAGGCTCCTTCCTATTTGGCAGCTGTGTTTTATTTGTTTAGTGCCACAGGTAGGACTGAAGCTCTACAGATTTAACAAAATAAAGATGAAGCCAATAACTTAGTGCAACAGGCTAACTCTACACATGGAAAGAATAATCATGTCCCACATAGATGAAGTAGGAGAGGGGGAAGGGGAAGCATACACAAGTGAAATAAAAAGAAGATCAGGCAACCCGTTTTTCCTTCAAGAGGGATACAAGGAATTTGTACTGCCATGTTATATCAACCTTCTTGCTACTTCACTATTATTTCTTGTTAATCCATTGTTACTTATTCTCCTGATGAGAAAACAGTGATGTTTTCTACAGCTATTGAAATTGTTGTAGATTTTTATACTGAAAAATGTCAACCTCTTCCAGCTGGCTGGCATGCAGATTTAAGGTTTTGGTCTAGATCAACTATGAGTTTCTACTTGCGATAGCCACATGAATCCTGGCAGATCACTGACACCAGCAGCGTGGCAAACCTTGACTAGCGAGTCAACTTTGCCTTAGGGCTCACTGATCCATATTTTTAGCAAATAGTTTGGCCTAAAACTTCTGAGTTATTTAAATTATGTACCAGGTAATATCTATCTTCACATTACTCCATCTTAACATTCTACTCCTATGTTTTTTAAAGGACACTTTAATGATTCTCAAGTACTAATTCAAAAACAAATTCTCAATGCAAAAATTAAAAACAATCTGAAAACAGATTATATATCGTTATCCTCCCTGACAGAATGCAACAAACATCATAAACCTATCTCACTCACAACACAGTAAAGCAGACAAAAACGGTCTTAGTGCTCTTAAAAGAAAACTTCTATTCAAGAGAGGACTTACCATAGCTGTGAGGAAAACGTATCATTTACTACAGCACAGCCCTGCCTAGAATGCTGGCTGAGATTTCCATGGTTAACCTAAATTAAAATCAATTCCATATTTTTTGGCAGAAGGTCTATAAACTAATTTTTGTCTTTTCTTCTTCAACTATAATTGAAAACATAGGGAAAAGACTTCATATGCCTCAAGTACAAAGGTACATTACAGTAGACATTTTTAGTTTTAAATGGCTACAATGCTCAACTTAATCAAGTTCAAAATTAAGTGGGAAAGTAGAATTTCATTATTGCCTGCAATTATGCAGTTAACAATAAATGTATCTCATGCCTACAGGGGAATAACAACACCCTGCACGCTAGAATGGTTGCTTGTTCTAAGAGGAAGTGAATTACTGATTAGTAACTCAGAAACAACAGAAGATGGCAACGAAACCTAAAAGGCTTTTTACAACAATACTAAAAAGATATTCACAGTAAAGGTGTGAACATAACTGCATAAAGTGAATGGAATTTTGGCTTCTAATCACATGCAAAATCTTCTTTGTCCATATAATTAGTGAGCAGATAGGTTCAACGTGTGAGAAGTGTACAAGTGGTTCGGATCTCTCTGGCTGTGGAGACAGAACATTAAACTGTTTAAGAGAGTCCTTTCAGCAAATTAAAACCCTCTGATTCCATAAAGGTCTTCTGATGACTTCCTAGCAAGCAGCTAGAAAGTGTGCAATCCCAGATTAAGGTAATTCTTTTGAGCACTCAAAGGCATGACATCACATCATAGACAGCATTAATAAAAGCTCAGAGTTCACTGAATCATCATTTTATCCACTTCTGTCTATCAAATATATCCACTGTTTGCAACACTTCAGAAGTTCAATTTCCCATTGTCTCTAATATATACATATTTTAAGATTAACTGAAAGATCAGCAAAATAAATCTGGAATACAAACTTTTTCTAGAGGTAGATTTTAGAATAAATCCTGCACATCCTGCACCTTTGTGACACTTTGTTAACATATGATTGCTACAACTGCTGGAGAGTGTGAGGAACAATCTCTGTGGAAATCTAGGTTGTATAACTCACATTTCACCTCTGTTGAATGAAGTACAAATCTTGATTTTGGAAATGCACAGGTCGGGGGAAGCACAGTGGATTTTCCCAAGGCCTGTCCAAACCCACCAGTCTCTGTACCTTTCCCATCTTTCTCACCCTTAAAGACTTACACTCTTAAGCTATAAAAAGGCTTTGGGTTGAAATAGGAAGTGTATGCCATGACTGAAAGCTACCAGCCTAGCTTTGTGAACAGCCCTAACTCCAACACCAATTCTATAACCACTCATCAGGAGACCATTTGGAGAAGGAAGGGGTAAAATAAGGTAGGGGGATCTATTTTGCATTTTCAATTCTCCACTAGCAAATACAAAACCTCACTTTAAGTAGAGGAACTTGCTTTGAGCAGTTTTAAAAGATGTAAACAGAATCAACCCTATTAAAAGACTTAAAATGACATTTATTCAGTCAAAATGAGCAGAAAGAATTCTATTACCTGGAAAGTGCTTTTATCACTTTCACCTTTCAACTATTACTCGCATACAGACAAAATCAGATCTGAGTAAATTCCACTGGCCTTCACTACATAACATACATCATTTTTTACTTTAGTATAGAATCCTTAGTGTAGCCAAAAACTTAATTGAGAGATATGATCATGAATTAAAGAGGAAAGGCAGCTCCTAGTGCAAAAATTCAAGAGAGGAAAAAGATCTCCAAATTTGATGTCGAAGGACCCAGAAACAGAAAGATGTTTATCTTCAGTAAATGAAAAGCAATGTGTGGAAGAGGGGAGACAAAGCAGAAAGTGCGAAAAAACAACACTCAGAGATTGCAGCTATGTGAGACAACCATGGAACAAGTAGATAAAAACATATAAGATGAAGCAAGTTCATTTGAATTAGACACATGGGTATATAGCAAGCCAGAAACAGCAACAGTGCAAAGGGGGTTAAACTGTTAATTTTGTCAGAGAGTGAGGTAGGAGTTAAACTTTCTTATCAGCCACAGGCTTTCTGGTTAGTGGTGGGGATGTTACTCTGTCTGTGGCTCAGTTCCTTGTCCATAAAAAAACCAGGATGTTGTGCTGAAAAGCCACAAATGGATCATGGGACAATCAAGTGATATGGGCAAGATACAAACCTACGCAGACAGCTATACCTAGCAGATCCCTGATGAAGAGAAAGAAAGAGAGAGAAAGAGACTGGCTATAGTGAGCTGACCTACCTGAATTTTAGAGAGGAACACAAATGTTACAGAGCGTGACAGATGGAGGTACAACCACAAGAAAGAGAGACAAGCCTCTAACCAGAAAAGCCTGGAGAGAAAGAAAAAATTTGACAAGTAAGAAGGGTGACAATGCACAGACAGACACATTCAAATGACGAGGCTACTAAAATTAAGAGAGGAATAAATACCTGAATCAACCGTCAAAACAATGCTAATTTCAGGGAGGTGATATTTGGGCACCATCTACTGCTATGAATTGTGGGTACAATCTAGTCCTATCAAATATAACAGGAGGACAGCACAGGAAAGTTATAGACAGGAAGAAACAGAGTTCATGCTTAATGGTTGAAGAAGTAGGATGCAAAATTCCTTCAAATATAAACAAAATGGGGAAAAGACCCTTGCCACACCCAACAGCTTCAGCCTAAGAACCTTATGCACTGTGATTTTTCCATTCAGATGTGAGTCACAGAAAGAAGGTAGGGTAACTGGTACAAGTGGTTGTTAAAGTAAGGTACAGATACTCACAAGATGAACCTCATGTACCAAAAAAAGCAAGCAAAGGAGACAAAAAGTTGGCAAACAGACTGTCTGGTTGCAGCGAGGATCGGAGGGGCAGAGCAGACAGGCAACTGATCAGAGATGAAATTTTCCCTGAAGGCACAAACGACACTCTTGAATATATGTGAATTTATTTAAATAGGTTTAAGCATACAGAACAGGCAGAAGGAAGCAGGGAATGGATGGCACTGAGGCAGTGTGCAGTCACAGTGACAGTATTTCCTTGTAAAATGTTGACGAACTGCTGGAAATCTTTACTATCTCTGTCCATTCCCCCTTTATTATTTATTCTAACCAGTACTTGAAGAAGAGCTTTTTAATATATAAAGCATATAACCAACAGCGTAAATCCTCGCTAACTCCAGCTTTGTTCTTTGCTATTTATTTTCAGAGTGGTAAGTAAGACAACGCAACATACCGTAGATGCAGGAGGTGTGTTGCTATCCCAAGCAGGCTGCTCCTGCCCTAGAAAGTCTAAATGCACCAAACACACCATGGAGTGTGAGGGAAAGCAAATAACCCAGAGAGAAAATCCAGGAGGAGAGCTAGTAAGTGATTTTCCAAGGATTTTACAGGAGGCCAGTGGAAAATTGGATATTGAAACCCACTCTCCTCAGCATTCATCTGATGCCTCAGTCACAAGGGCAGTGCATCTCTCTTAAGGATGGTCTCTTTCATCCTCAGAGTGTCCTGGTAAAAAGACGCTTCGACTGAATTTATATATCAAGTTTATACAGCCTTAAGTCTTATTGAACCATGTTGTAGTTTTTCACTCTCTATTTCCAGCTCCCTCGCAGTCATCTTTGGTCTGAGCTCCAATTGGCAGTACTACCAACTCCATCCACAACACCAGGCTTTTTGTCTACTTACAATTCTGTTGGTGAAGTTACCAAAATCTGTCACTAAGATTTGCTTGATCATCTCTGGTGTGGATACCACCACAAACATCTGGCGACCAATGTAATACCTACAAAGAAAGAAAGCAGAGAGCCATTTTATCAGGTAATGACAACCAGAGAACCATCTTCTTCCCTAAAATAGCTTTTTTGGCTTAAAAATACTTGCCGTTAACAAGTGTCACAGAAAATGTATTCCCTTGGGTAAAGCAGTATCTTTCCCCTTCCCTATCAACTATTAAATTAAGATGCATGGTCCTGGAATTTAAAGGAAACAGCTTAAAACATTTCACTGATTAATCAATACTCAAACAATATTTTAATGTAAAAGTTTACACACTCTGTGTCTACTATGAATTCTGTACAAAGTGATATAGTACCACTAAACAAACTAGAAGGGTAAACGTCCGAAACTAAGAACCCAAACAATAAAGAAAAACCTAAAAAATCAACTAGTCCACAGTTAGCCACTTGAAATGTCATTTCATGGCAAAGCCCTGTCTACAGTGAGCCATTCCGGAAGTCTTCTCCAGCATGTCTGCAGTATGGGCACAATTCCACCACTTCTCCTAGCACTGGAACCAAGTGCATGTCAGACCCCAGGGTCTGCATTACCATGAACATAACAGTCTAACAGATATCATTTCAACCTTATACAAAATCAATGGGGGAAAAAAAGAGAAATAAGTTCACCAAGTATACAAGATTTAATAAAATTTTACAAGAAGACCGTATGACAGGGGACTCTCACTCTCTGCTTGTACACCCTCTGTCTCCATGCTCCCAGTTTAATCTGATCTTGTGGAGCCAGGCTCTGTCCCTTGGGGAATTTCACACTGCTATGGATGCCACAGAGATACTGGGACCCACCCTAACCCCGCAATGCCTAGGGATGCAGAGCTCCCTTCTCCAGCAGCATTCCTCCCAAGGCCCACGGGCACTGCTGCTTGGCTGCTCTGCAAGGAGAGGAAGAAGTACCACCAGCAAGCAGAAGTTGCCCGCAGTCCCTATCTTTGTCGATTGCTGGACCAGAAAGACTACACAGGTGGTGCTGCCTTTGTTTTGCCAGAAGAGAGAAAGAAGAGGCTGGAGGCAGCCTGGAGACAGGACGGACAGGCAGCGCAAAGCAGAACACGAGAGCTATGCCACAGATGCCGCAACACTGTGGAAATGTCAATGCCAAATCATTTTGGTATGATAGAGCTTAGTATCAATATATTGCTTATCACCTGTCTACATTGCAGCAACAGAACCGATAAGCAAACCCCGGGCTGAATTAAATTTAGTAACTGGAGGTTCCCATGGCAATGAAGCTGCAGCAGCACTGATTTCACTGAGGGCAAACAAGTCAGACAAATATCTTGATTCCAAAGCAGGGTTTCACAGTCCACCTTGACCCCTGTACCACCAAAACTCATAACAAACAAATGGCAGAGAAGAACAAAAAGATAATTTTCTTCAGGAAGGAAGAGATCTTAATTTCTCCTCCAGTGGGTTTCCAGAAGGAACTGTTCTTTCCCAAATTCAACTCATAGGCTCCACCTTAGATACAGGTGGTACATCCTACTAAATTAAACCTTTCTCACCCCTCCCAGTTTGTTAAATCACAGCAAGGCAGTTGTCCGTTTATGGTCAAACTTTTCTTCGGAGTCTTGAGAGGTTTGCAAGACTTGAGATCTCATTTTAAAGAGGGCTTTGATCCAAGTCTTTGGTAAAAGGAGGGTAATACCCTACATGCCCCTTCCTCATGTGCTTTGCGCAATTTCTATGGCATGAGAGAGGCAAAGTAAGCTCCCAAGGTGAAGACCTGTGCCGCTCCAAACCTACCCAGGATGATCAGCCGTGAATTAGGGTATTAGTACCCTTAATTAGCGTGGAGAGTATCCCTTCTCCAAATTTGTCCAGTTCTTTGTCTCATTTAATGATTAGTGACTGACAGCCCTTCAGCACACATGGACCAGATCCCTAACACCAGATTCCATATCTGAATCAGAAACTGATTATATCCACCCAGATAACTTTACTATGACCACCGAGAGACATCAAAAGAAGCATCACACAAAGCACGTGTGTGTCTGTGTGTGTGTGTAGAGAGAGACACTTCCAGTTTATTTCAAACTTGGGAAGCTGCAGAGCTCCAGCTCCAGTCCACTGGAATAACGGGATGGTGCTTACAGCCGGAGTTCTTATGTCACAGTGCACTTTGTGTTTGGAAGCATTCAAGACTAAAATTTGGGACAGGAGCATCTCCTACTCAAGCTGCTTTTATGAGAAAGTGACCTACAAGCCAAGCTTATGCAAACAAATCTATTCATCATCCTCCAACTCAGACCAGTCACCCGAACTCCCAGTTCTGCTTCCACAGCTAAGCTCTTTCTTTTTATTTTCTCTAACTTTCCATCTATAGACACCTATTTTTCCTTTCCTTATCCAGTTATAAATAGGATCAAAGAATGAGAAAAAATAATTCTAAATTAATAAATTAATTCTAAATTTAATAAATT
>NW_009736913.1:0-2769 GCF_000703405.1 Apaloderma vittatum | reverse complement strand
CGGGCGGCCCCGGGCGCTGCCGCCCCCCCCACCCCGCGAAAAGACCTGGAAAATAAGCCCAACCTTAATAGTCCGAGTCGGAAAAAAACAAGCGAGGCTGTCACGACTGACACGGTTCTTCAGTGGAGATGGTCAGCAACTCGACTGCGTCGGAGCGTTCTGGAGTCACAGAGCACAGGAGCTGGTTTTGTCACCGCCCGTCTTTCCTAGTCACAGCGTCCTACAACAGCCCCAGGTCAACCCCTTCCCAAAGAGAAGGGCTCCAAAATAAATGACTTCCTAGTCACAAAGCGAGAATTTCAAGGTTTAGTGTCCTTTTTTACAGTTGAAACCAAATCTTTTTAATATCAGGTCAGAGCAAGCCACAGCAAACGGATGAAAATCCCCGGCAGCGTTCACAGGAACACACACGCACAGACCTACGGGACAAGACTGCCTCCGCGGCGACAGCCAGAGCCAACCGTACGGGAAAGGAGGCAGCAAGAAGGTCAAGACATCAAAAGGATAAATAACCAAACACCAAAAAAATTGCACAGATGCACACATACACCTGAACCACATATAACAAACGTGTGTGTTATTTCGCGGGCATTGCGCAGCTTACAATTTATACCATAGAGCATTTGTGTAAGGCAGGTGCAATTCCAAGGGCAAACTCTGCAAAGAACACTGCACGACAGCAGTGCACACACACCAAAGTGCTCCAGAGCTAAAGCTGCCTTTGTTTCCATAGCTTAGGAGAGCAAGAGGAAAACCCAGGAGGTTACAAGTAGAATCCAGAACTGGCAAACATAAGATTAGCCTCTGAGTAAACTGTTAATGAACTTGTTTTCCCCTAAAAAAGGTGAAGCATTATAAACACTTAGCTCTTCCATTGTCCCTGAAATTAAACCAGTACTAAAACCAGTAGGATTACTACTACACTCTCTAAAAGCTGCACCTCCTTTCCAAGTGCTATTACATAAAATTACACTCAAAGGTCTGATCATAAGCCAATCTGACAAAAACCCTGCTGGGACCAGGCAATCAGTGAAGAGAAACCACCGAGAGCAGACACAGAACAAGCCCCAAGGAAGTGCTGAAGGAAATGAAAAGCACACGCCGTACACACAGGCCTTACATTCTCTGTACCAATGAAGAACATGATAAGAAAATATGAGGAATCCTAATGCATTCCCTTTTTTCTTGCTTATCTAGTTACTAGGAAACAGCACATTGCTCTTTGGGACACTCTTGTTCCTATTTTCTTCAACTATGAAATGGGCAATTAACTCTTGTCAGACTTTCACCACTGGCATACTCCAGGAACCCACCTAGCACAATGATCTCTCATCATAAACCTGACGGAAAATTAATGTAAATCACACTATACAAAGTCTGAGCAACGAAGCAAAACAAAATAAACACACCAAAAAAAAAAAAATCCCAAAAAAATAAGAGGGAGGAAGAAATCAACCAGTTCCACCCCACTTGCTACAACTGCACGCAAAAGGTGATTTTTCTCAAGAGCAATTTCCTTTTCTGTATGAGAGGACACCATGTGAACATACGAAACAATCTACGCACACTCTGTAACTGAACCTGCCGCTGCACCAGCGCCCACTAAAGAAGCCACCACTCCCCAGCCTGAAAACTCAAACATAAACGCCTTGTACAGAAACGCAGACTGCCAGTGAAAAAAAATCCAAGGTGACAGATGAGGAGATCCTAGAGAAACTGAGCGCGTATTCTGCGCTTCTGGTCTGATGCAGCAGCGGACGGGGCACGTGTCTCAGGGCTGTTGGTACCTGTATGCCTGGATAAGCACTGGTTGGATGGCCGGGTCCAAAGAGTTGTGGTAAATAGGAAATATGGTCAGTGGAAACAGTCGGAACTGGTCGGAACCATTTCAAAGCAGTCAAAATCAGTTCAAACTGATGAGAACCGGTTCAAACTGGTCAAAAATGGTCGGAATCAGTCGGCTGACAGGGTGAAAAATATCTGTGAGTTCCCAAAGATGCTTTATAACAGTGTGTATCTTATGGTTCTTCTCATATGTAATAAACAGTACTGTAAGATCTTCCACGACAAAAAGATAGCAAGAAAGCACGACCAACACATTTCAGAGATCAGATGATGATTAAGAGCAAAGGAAAGTGGTTTAAAGGTTTTAGCTCTTTCCAGAGCTGTGAGCACATACCTGATATTCAAGCCTGTGCTTTGGTCCAGTTTTTCCCAGCTTTTTAATTTTCCCAGAAGTTTCTAAAGTAGAGATCAAAATAAGAGTTGAGAGACACAAATAAATGCCCCAACATCTCACCTTCCACATAGTTTTTTCATAATCCTCCATGTTAAGTCAATGTCTTTGCTTTTGCGTCTGGGGATCTCACTATCTAGCACCTTTCTGAGGGCTGGAGACTGACAGACCAAGTCTTCCCTGTCACCACAGCTCTGTGACACACAGAACCCATGCTACACTTCAGCGCTAGAGATTATTTAATCCTGTGAGCTGCTAGCGCTGCACTAGACCTTGGCAGAGCACACTCGTGGCAGTGAAGAAGACAAGTTGTATTCCTAACACCGGTTCGATAGCAGCTGAACTGCCCATTTCTGCTCTTCCTGTTTCTGCTACAGCTTTTTACTTTCAGTCAACAGCACACGGTCTTATCAAACCTGATGTCACATGCCTGTTCAGCAGCACATCTGGGCAGAGCTTAATATCAAAAAACCCATTTCGACCAGAAGAAAAGTAAAAGAGAAAGAGTGAGGCCCAAAAAGACACCCTGATGA
>NW_009736912.1:0-828 GCF_000703405.1 Apaloderma vittatum | reverse complement strand
CTGCCGCTCCGCGGGACCGACCTGCCGAGGCAAGGGGAGCGTCGCTGTCACCCCCCGTGGGAGCCGTTGATGGCAACTCTCTGCGACCATCCGGCCAATTCCTTATCTATCGAGCGGTCCATCCATCAGACCCATATGCTTCCAGTTTAGAAACCAAGATGTTGCGTGGGACAGTGTCAAGTGCTTTGCACAAGTCCAAGTGTCCCTGCTCAGTGTGAAGGGATTGGACTGGATGAACTTTAAAGGTTCCTTCCAGCCCAACATATTCTATGATTCTATATGTTTCTTACCCTTTTATGGGGTTTTTATGATTTTGGTTGCATATGGTGGTGCAGCTAAATTTCACCATTTTCTATGTAGGTCTCTGTTGAAGTCTGGTACCCTGAACTGCCTCAGTAAGCCAAGAAGGGAAACAGGTGTATTTATGGAATAATTCCTCTGCATTAGGATGAGATGATTTTCAGGTGAGAAACAGTAATTTCTTTCCACTACAACCACTAAGAAAGACTAGAAAGAGTAGTTCAGACCTAAACGTGTGCCTTAGTGGTGATTTGATTTGAGAAAATGGATTCTACTATGTCTCAAACACAAAAATACACGTCTACAAATAGGCTCAAGTAAGGGCAGCTTCTACCTTGCTCCTTCCCTTGGCCTGTGTAATTAATTTGATTAGGTAGCAGGAGGAGACAAGCACAGAGAACCAAGGGCGGCTGCAAGATACGGCCTTAGCAAACCTTCAGCAAGACCTAGGGCCAGCCCTCACATACCCAGTACAAACTAAGCTATGAAGCTGTTCTTCATGCACTTCTCTTGATTTTCTCTGACGGT
>NW_009736911.1:2300-3282 GCF_000703405.1 Apaloderma vittatum | reverse complement strand
AGGTATGTGCCTCCTCCTCCGCCTCCTCCTCCACCTCCTCCGCCACCTCCACCGCCTCCACCGCCACCTCCACCGCCTCCACCGCCTCCTCCGCCACCCCCTCTCCTTCTCGTTTTCCTCCTCTGCTGCCTCCACCTCCTCCTCGTACCCCTTGGCCACCTCCTCGTCCTCCTACTCCCCCTCCCCACACAGCTCACCTCTGCTGCTGAGAGCTCACCACTCAGCATCTGGCTGCCTGACCAGGGCATCAGGAGAAAGAAACAAAATCTACATTTGCTATAAATATGGTGGAGGAAAGGCATGTGGAGGAAAGAAGGTTATCAGAAGTAGTCAATGTGGATTCACCAAGGGGAAGTCCTATCCAACCAATTGTGTTTCTAATTGGCCTTTATTTTGCACAGGCCTTTGTGTTGGAGAGGAAGAGTCTGATTCTCTTGCATCAAAAAAGCATTTCCCTGTGATTCATCACATGCAATGCAGATTTGTTTTGCAGAAATCCTTCCAGGGATCTTCCTGATCTTGGGATCAGTTCCTGATGAATTCTTTCATGTTTGTTTGCCAAGCTAGATGGACCTGGGCTCATCAATTTCTGCCATATTTAAAAAAAACCTAACACATTGTTACCAATGTTTCAAGCATGTTTGAATTACTTTTGAGGAGAGACAAAAGTTTGATTTATATACCATATGAGAAGAAGGTGCAATTTCAGCTAACCAAATTGTCTCTCTCATTCAAGGAGACAGAAGAGCATTTTTCAGGTTTAACCATTAGAGATACATATGTCAACTGAATATAAAAATTACAGGAGAGGAACATTTTTCTTGTCCCAGGGCCAACACTTTTCTCAAAGCAGAGAGGATGTTTTCGGGATGGTTTCAGATGTACCACGTGATAGGAGCACAGACTCCAGCTGTGCCCAGACCCCCACCATAGCAAGCCCTGTGTCCGTGCACACAGACAGAGACAACATTTCATCAAGCAG
>NW_009736911.1:0-2258 GCF_000703405.1 Apaloderma vittatum | reverse complement strand
GTGTTTTGCTTTGGTCACCTGCCATGATCACAGGTGTGGTGCGGGTGAAGGCTGACCCTACTCTGGTGCTGTTGTGACCAAACTGAAGACAGACACCACCAGCAAAACATGTCTGGGACACAGAGGTGGATGAGCTGACTTGTTGGGAGTGAGCAGTGTGAGAGGGACCGGCCCTGGTGATGCCTCAGTGTTGTGTGGTCTCTCAGTGTCACTTGTTCCTTAAAAGAGTTCTATTCTGAGCTGAAATATGTCTGCTAAGAAATCTATGACTTCACCTCACTTTTGTAAAATGGATCCTGAATCTGTAACTGAGATTTGTCTTCCATCAGGTTTTCCGTAAGAGATTTTGGTAGGAAAGAAAGGAAGAATGACTTACTCAAACACTGTCATTTCAGGTTAATTCTCCACTATTAAAATTGAGACACACACAGTTGAGCTCTAAACGTAATTTTGGGGTCATCTTTTAATTTACCTGCTTAGTTGAAAAGGCTGCTCTCTACCCCAGAGCAAATGAATAAATTTAAGTTCCTCTAGACGATAATCTGTGGCATATGAACTCTTTACTATTTACCTGCTAAATATCACCTTAGCTCCATTTCTGATTACAACAGAGCATATGCTCAACTGTAGCAGACTGACTTGCTCTGAATCAACTTTATGGAAGAAAACATTTCTCTTTTCCTTTGGGAGAAGAATACGATGTTCTAATGCATTACAATTTTTTTTCCTTTTTTTCTCAGCTAGACACATTGCAAAAATATATGAAGAAGTTTTGGGGATGGAAAGGGTTAAGCACTATTGCTATATAAAAGCTACGCTATATAAAATCCACAACTGTGACCTGCCTTTAGTATTTCATTTCCACATCAGAAAGCAGTCCTCCTAATGCATTAACATTATGACTTAGGGTTTTGAACTATATACAAAGTCAGTTTTATTTTCCTCCTTCTGGAATTTAATTTCTTGCAACTTTATGAACTCTCTAAAGATATAGTCTTGCTATTGCCACCCCTGTGACCTGAAACTTTCTGCCAGTAGTTTATAGTCAGACATGTCTTTTGCCTACTCTCATTTCTCTTTGCTGTTCCAACATGTTTCAGGCAAAATGTAGAGGGTTCTAAGTGAAACACCTGGAGTTCAGAGCTCCTGGTGTACACATGCAGACTCTTTATGATCTTCCTCCAGTTTTATGATGACTTAATGTTTTGTCTTCAAAAAGACATTGAGAATGAAGAAACAGAATTTGATATGTGAAAGAATTTAAACTATCCCCCATTAACTCTGCCATAGCTCAGCCATGTCAAGGAGCACCACCCAAGAAGCCCCCTCCCAAAACCACATCCCTGCTTCATCCAGCTCCAGGAGCTCGGGTTGGCCACAGTGCAGGCCTGTTCCCATCTGACCTCATGTTATATTTTGGCACTCCACTTCGGCAACCATCTTCTCTTTTTAGCTGTAATTTCTTTTTCCTTTAACAATGGTCACACTTTCTTTTCTGTTCCTACTACTCTTGGTTGTCTTTATCTGGTGAAAGGCTAATCAGACAGTTCCTTCACTTTAAAACAAAAAAATGCGCATCTTTTCCTTTCCCCTCCCCCATTTATAATTAGATCAAAGGTGGTTACTAAATTGGTTTCCTGTCTCCATCTGTCCACGAGGACATGCAGTTAGGAAACAGTTTTTTAGACTGATGATGACGAAAGAATTTATTTGTTGAAAGGATACATTAGATTATCTTAAACCTGTTACAGAATTTGTGTTGGCAACAGCAGCTTAAAGACATCCAAAAAACCCTCTTCTTTTTTTAAATATTCTGTGACAATGTTTTCACTTGCCTTGTGCTAAAATAGGAAAAGCAACTAAACAGATGAAAGAATCCCAAAGCCTAACCTTTTTTAGTATTGTTTAGAAACAAAAAATGAACAGTCTTTCAGCTGTTATTTTTGTCATAAGGAGGAAATGAAAGACCCTTTGGGCTAAGCCTATTTATTCAGTTTTTTCATTTGGTTACTGAACAGCTTTAGCTTTTTTTTTCCCGAAGTATGGCAGATGCTGTGTGTAGGATAGTCATTTCAATTACAGCTGACAAGATCTTCTTCGTGATGACCAAATTCTAGTTTTCTTAGCTTTCCTTCCGTGAAGGTAAAGACTGACCAAAAAGCTGGATTTCCTCTGACTGTGCTGAATATCAGATGGCTTGTGGGCATATATGAAAGGTAGATGTATATTACAAAACGTGATGCTTTACAGCAACTTGA
>NW_009736910.1:54513-54814 GCF_000703405.1 Apaloderma vittatum | reverse complement strand
GTCCGGAAAGTTCAGGATTAGTAAATTTAATATCCTGTCAAAATTCTCATGGTAATGAGGAGGCCCAGGCCGGCCCCGCCGCTTCCCCGCCAGCCGCTGATGAGCGACGAGATTGCGCTGCACCGGCCCGGGAGGGAGCGGGTCGGTGGCCGGCGGAAACGCTGGGCCCGGGGTCGCTTGAAGCAGTTTTTCAGTGGTGGTTTTTTGGCTCATTCCCACACCCAACTCCTCCTGGCAGAGGTGGTCTGCATTTGGGTTGTTTTCTCTTCCTTCCCTTGCAGGAGTTTGCCCGCGCTCGGGG
>NW_009736910.1:48479-54470 GCF_000703405.1 Apaloderma vittatum | reverse complement strand
TCACCGGGTACATACCACGTTATAGAGTGATTTTCAAAGGGCGTTTCTCTAATTTACAGGGCTGGGTAAGTTTAAGATGGCAGAAGCTGGGAAGAAAAGGAACCACAGTGCAAACCAGTAGGATGGTAATAAACAGCAAAGCTGTGGCCCCAACCTAGTATTTTTTTTGAGCTGATGGATGATACAAAAATACAGTTTCTAAGCGAGTAACAAAAAAGATGGGGGGAGGAGGGATGAAGAGGGGAGGGGGGAAAAAAAAAAAAAAAACGAGGAGGAGGGGAGAGAAAGTTCCTGTGCACTTTGTTCAAGGTTCTGCACCTCTCTAAGCAGCTGTCACATCCGTACATTATGGTACATTGAATCTGAATGAGGCTCTCCACATCAAAACCTTGCATCCATTATGATATCATCTCCTGCTCTAAGCTGTAATGCTTATTAATTCTGCACCCATACTCTCCAAGCTTCAGCAAATGTATTCCATCAGCCTAGCATTTAATTTAATTAGTACAGCTGGGCTCTCATTCTCCTTTCTGTGTCAGAGGTATTGTCAGCACGTTCTGCTATAACACAATTACTGATTGCTTTTAGATAGGCAGAAATATGATTAGGGTATTGGGTGACTGTATCATAAGCCTTATTAGATTCATTTGAAATCTGGAGATAAATAGGAAACTTTTATTTGCAGTGTAATGAGATTATGCTTATTAGGCCAAGGCCTCACAACCTTTTGCAAAGAACATAGTGTATCACTAGGATTATACTCTGGAACCACACTTTTTTGCTCATAGCATCCAAGCAATTTCTCAGCAGCTTTGAGATTTAACTGTTGTAGCCCTGTACAAATTTTAGAATTGTTTTCTGGCTTAGTGGCTTTCTCCTGTGATGGATTGCGTGCACCTTCCTCCGAGCGTTTTTTGCTTAAAACCAGAAATCTGGGGAAGAGGTTTTGTTCAACAAAGAAAAGATGTTTGGTTGAACTGTGGCCATGTGTGGATGAGTAAACATGCTGATACATTCGATGGAAGAGTTTTTGCCAACACTAGTCTTTTTATTTAAACTCTTTTTTTTACCCTCAGTAGAAAGCTGCAAAAATGTTTTGGGATTGGTGGTTTTCAGAAGATAAAAAACACTGCTGTTCGGGTATTTCTGAGGTTCAGTCTTGAGACAGAAACAATGAGTTAATTTTCACGTGTAGAAATTGCTGGAAAGGCTGCATATTTCATGTCACTTCCAGAGAGAGTGCATTTAAATCTTAATGTATACATCACAACCTTTTGTATTATACTATCCTGACAAAACACACGGCATGATGTTTGAGAAGCAAGAGTTACGTTTTTAAAAGTTCATTTATTATAGGGATTCAGAATTCTGATCTGGTAATTTCCCTGTAACAATCGAAGCTACAAACAATCTATCACTGACTTGACAGATTATAGAAAGGAGTCCATCAGTTTTAACATTGGTGTCAAATTTAGGTTTCATTCTGTTTCTATGTAAGTTTTGTTACAGACTCCAGCGGGAGCAAGATTAAGCTCCGACTTTATCTTTTTCCTTTGTGAGTGTTACTACCCAGCATGCAAGCATCTCATAACTGAGTGTGGCAAAACCTTGAACCTAATTTTATGTTCCTTGAAGCATCTCTTGCTCTACAGTCAAGATAGAAGAGTGTCGGGGTATCGATATCTCAGGCCGAGGATCACACCTGAGGAGGAAAATGTGCATCAGTGCTGTTATGGTATTTTATTTCGCATTTGCCTAGCACTGAAAGCATGTCTGCAAGGGCTGTCTTGTCTCTGCTATTAGCATGTTCTGTGTTGCATAGTTTGCTTCAAATGTTTGTGATATTTTAAAACTGTCATGGGAATAGGCTTTGAAGAGGTCAGGCGAAAGTTCTGAAAGGTGACATTTATTGTATTTCTCATCTACTCAGGGAGCATCCAGAGAGTAAGACTGTTGCTGCAGCTCGGCGGACTCCTTTGCCAAAATGGACTGAGCTTTGGGGTTCCCAGCCCTGCCTCCGCTAGTACTTCTGCTGGCACATCATTGTGTGGTTCAGTGTGATTCTCCAGCTGGGGAATTCCATGCTGTAACTGTGCTTTTTACTTTCCTGGGGAGAAATATACATCAGTTCACAATGGCTACTGACTTGCCTCAGAAGCCAAAGTGTGCATGCCTAAGCAGCAAGAGCAAAAAGTTATTCTAGAGGAAAACTTCCAGAATCAGGAGACCTTAGTGCTCTGGAAAAAGAGAAGGATTACTCACTCCATTTTAGGTATAGGCAAGCTCAGGCACAAAACAGTGAATTGGCTCTAGCTACATATCTAGGAGCAGCAGCCTCGGTACTACTGAGGCTCCTAAAAAGTGAAATACTGCAAATCTGGTGTTTGCACTGTACATAAATTATTTTATTATTGTATAGCTTTGTAAAGAGAGATGCCATTTTAAATCAGGCATATTTTGGAAAGGAGGTGGTTTCTCAGATGGTTTTAGAGGAGAGAATATCTAGCTTCTTCCTGCCAACCAAAACAAGGTGAACAGCAACCCTGTTTCATACAGGCTCCAAAAGCATCAGAGATGACAAATGCCACAATTTTCCAGTATGTTGCTTCATCAAGAAAATATTTTAAAGTGTGGTGTAATTGCTGTATGTGAGAATGAACTCGTGGCCCTGTTCATTTGTCCCCCGTCACCATCATACTGATTTGCAAGTGAGCAACAGGGTTATTCACATGCTTAGATTACACACATGCTTCGGTGCTCTGCTGGATCAAGGCCTAATTGACACCCTAATTGACAGGCTCAGTTGAGAGACTGAAGACTAAATTGGGCTTGGAAGCTGAAACGTGATGTATGTTTTTACCCTCGGTGGTGGTTTGCCCAGGCTGTGTTTGAGATGTGTTACCAAATAATGTGTTATACCTTCTGCTGTAGCTTTTGTTGCATTTCTTTTGTGACCAGAAAGAGGACTTCAGTTGCTGGGGGAAAAAAACAAAAAAACACCACAAATAAATATGTTAGCCCAAACTAATGACATGTTGAGTGCCAAATTGAAACAAACAATTTTATCTTTGGTCTTTTTAAAAGAGCAAGTTTGTTAAAAGAAATACTAACAGCCATTTATTCAAAACCAGTTGATTAAATGAAAGTGTAACTAATTGTTAGATGTTTGTTTCATGTAGACTCAAAGGTAGAATCACAACAGAAGTAATTAGGGTAATTATTAAGGTCTGTATTTAATTCAAACCCTCAGAGAATATTGCATATTCATTCAAGTGAGCTATATTTCCTATTAAAAAGATAGCAGTTTCTCAAAGCTTTCATTTACAGGTATGTTTTTGGTAGTGTCATTTTATATGGTATCATGTTGTCTTGCTCTCTTTCTACTGTGACAGTGTTTGTTGTTCATAATGATGGCAATCAAAGGGGAAATGTTACTTGTAATTTCTGTGTGCACTTCTAACCCCCAAATATTTGTAACAGTCATTTACCTAAGGCACTTGAGGATTTGAAGATAGAGGCATTAGGATGAACTTGCCTTGATCTCTTGACAAAATATACTGTGTACGTTAAGATACTAAAGCTAGGCATTTTTATATACTACTGAAGAAAATCTAGTGCGATTTTATTTATAGAATAACTAAAAAATTGAGGCAGTAGTCATACCCTTTTACTGACAACGAAGAAAAATCTAGCTCTGTTTCACACATTATTTTCTTTTTAAGACTAGTCTTCATAAAATGCAAAGAAAATTACAAAATAAATGTTCGCGAGCTTTTACTGTGGAGAGGTTATCAAAGGGCTGTTTCAGGCTGTAGAGTGACGATGAATTTGTATCACAGCAGTTTGGGAAAAGGGCAGTTGGATTGATGTTGTCTCCTCTGGGATGAATTTAGTGCTTGGATTTAAATCAAGATTCTTGTCTCAGTAGAACCAGGGGTTTCTCTCTAGTTTGTAAAACGCAAAACTGTGTTGGTCAGACAAGAAACAATGTTATTTGCTAAGTTTTCCCCTTGTGTTTCAATCCTGCTGTAACAGTTGTAACAGTATGCACTGAGTTATGTGTATCTGATAGAAATAAACACAAATAGGATCAAAGTTACGTCAGCCAGATTCCTTGGACCACACTACTCAAATGATAAGCTGCTGGAATATTGTTAGTGCCATTGTTTAAATAGATATGTAACGTGCTAGAATTAAAAATAGCAATGACAACAGATTTTTATCACCTTTTCCTGTTACTGTAAAAGTGTTGCAGTAGTGATAGTAATACCTAATTCACCTAATTTACTTGTACAACGGTAGAAGCGTAAGGCCTTAGTGTGAAACCAGCTATAATGGTATAATGATGGCCTGCCTTTCTAAGACAGAAACAAGTAGTGCACTGTGGAGCTGACCAAACAACTAAATGGAGAGAAGAAAGTTGATACAATCATAAAAAAAGGAGTGAATGTGGGTTATAGGTGATAGCATTACAATTAGCATAATTACAGCTCTGCAGTTAAAAGTCGTTATCTGCATATTCATTGTAGCTCCCATTTTACCCCCTTGGACATTTTTTTTCTTTTTTTTTTTTTTTTGCACCAAATGTGACATCCCTCCTTATTTGTGACTATTTAAGTGCACATTGTTAAATGAGGAATAATACACGCTCATTATCAAACCACTGGGGACTATGGAGATGGTGTAGGTGTCTGCTAGAAGACAGAAAAGAAAGGTTGCTACTGATGAAACCTTTCGGCCAAGTGACCCCAGGAGCATTGTGCTCGTGTGTTAGGACTCAGCACATCGTTGCTAGTCCGCATTTCCAGAAGCATAGCTAATTGGGGAAAAAACAAAGCTTCCTTTCTATCCCCACTTCAACTGAGTTAGATAAGCCTCACTCTCTCTGCAGCACTCTTCCATTGTCCTAGCAGTCTCCTTCGTTTTTCAAGCTACAGGAGAGCCAGGTAGGACTAGCGCTTGCTGATGTCAGTAGAATTTCTTCCATCTAGGCCCTGTTTCTCCCACCCCTCCTTCCAAAAAGTGTGTGCCTCTTCCACATTTACAGTTACGGATGGCTTATGAAGAGGTGCTGTGAGAAGCTGCACTGGAGCAGAACGGAATCCCCACATCACCATCTTGCAGTAGAGTCAGGATCTTTATTGTACAGCTTTTGAGTGTGCTTTTTCCAACTCAGTCATCCATTACTTCACAAATTCGTATAAAAGTGTCTTCAGAAGAGAGGCCTTACCAGCCTTATGAGAAAGCCAGACTTTATGTCTAGTCATGGCACTGAACTGATATCCTGCATCACAGAGTTTTTACAAAGTTATCTATTAGATTCATTTCTAATAGTGAAGAAGTTATTTGGTCACATCTGTATTATAAAATGCCTTTGCCTTCAGGCCTGTTTGACATTCATACATTTTAGAGTGGGCAGAGAAAACACAAAAGCTTGCTTTAAAAAGGATGAAATTTTGTAAAAACTACTGTTAACACCTACTTGAAGAAGGAAAGGCTGTGGATGTTGTCTACCTTGACTTTAGTAAGGCATTCAACAATGTTTCCCACAGCATTCTCGTAGACAAATTGAGTGCTCTTGGCTTGGATGGGCATACGCTTTGCTGGGTAAAAAAATGGTCAGATGGCTGAGCCCAAAGGGTTGTGATCAAAGGAGTTAAATCCAGCTGGCGGCCAGTCACAAGTGGTCCCCCAGGACTCAATACTGGGGCCGCTCCTGTTTAACATCTTTATTAATGATTTGGACCAGGGCATGGAGTGCACCCTTAGTAAGTTTGCAGACGACACCAAGCTGGGTGGAAGCGTTGATCTGTTTGAGGGTAGGGAGGCTCTGCAGAGGGATCTGGATAGGCTGGATCACTGGGTCAAGGCCAACTCAATGAAATGCAATAAGGCCAAATGCCAGGTCCTGCATTTCAGCCACAACAACCCCCAGCAGCGCTAGAGGCTTGGGGAGGAGTAGCTGGAGAGCTGCCAGGCAGAGAGGGACCT
>NW_009736910.1:14616-48429 GCF_000703405.1 Apaloderma vittatum | reverse complement strand
TCCTGGCCTGTGTCAGGAATGGTGTTGTCAGCAGGAGCAGGGAGGGGATCACGCCACTGTATTTGGCTTTGATGAGACCCCACGTTGAGTACTGTGTCTAGTTTTGGGCCTCTCACTACAAGAGGGACGTTGAGGTGCTGGAGAGGGCACAGAGGCGGGCTACCAAGCTGGGAAAGGGCTTAGAACATAAGTCTTACGAGAAAAGGCTGAGGGATCTGGGCTTGTTTAGACAAGAGGAGACTGAGGGGAGACCTCATTGCTATCTACAACTACCTGAAGGATGGTTGTAGAGATGCAAGGATTGGTCTATTCTCCCTAGTGGAGAGAGGTAGGATGAGGGGAAATGGATTTAAATTGCACCAGGGGAGGTTCAGGTTAGCTATTAGGAAGAATTTCTATACTGGGAGGGTTGTCAGGCATTGGAACAGGCTGCCCAGGGAGGGGGTTGAGTCACTGTCCCTGGAGGTGTTTAAGAGACGGGTGGATGTTGCGTTGGGGGGAATTGTTTAGTAAGTTGATAGGACTGCCACAAAGGCTGGACTCGATGATCTTCTAGATCTCTTCCAGCTGATACGATTCTATGATTCTATGATAATTGACTTTGTTTTCCATTTTGCACCAGCTTACAATCAAATTAAAAAGCACATGAATGCTTTTTTTTTTCTTTTAATACCCTTTTCTAATTGTTAGCTTCTCCACAGTGTTTTTGTTGGGACAGACAGTGCCATTAAAATTCCTACAAGCGCTCTGCACATTATAGCTTGGCGTATTTGTACACCTGTAGATAGACTTTTTTCTTGTCCAGTAAATCCTATGCAGCAGCAACCTAAAAAACTTCATTATCAGAAGTCATCAGTTGCATTACACACATTTGCTCTGCTCCCTCTCTCCACCTTAGTATTAAAATGCTTTCAGTCGTTTTCTGTTGTCTGCCATGATTTTTCCTATGTACAGAACAGTATGGGGGTGACAGTGAACACTTCTCCCCCCTGCTGCCTTCCTGTGTGCTCTGTGGAAAAGAAACAGGATTAAGATCCTATTTTTAACTTTGCTGCATCCAAGTCCTGGATTCTGTTGCTGTTTTAGCAACAGACATAGTAGGATGTATAATGAGTGTTTAATTTTTAACATGGAGAGCTGTGACAGCATGACACCTTGATGAAGAAATGCCACTAAAAGCCAGAAGAGTTAGATTTTATTCCAATCTCTTAACTTGAATTTTCTATTTAACTTGGATGAGAGTACTGAAATGTGTCTGTTGGTTTGTTTAGAAAACTCAGCAGCAATTGAATGAGCCTGCTAGGAGGGGTGTTCTGGTGACTTCTGTTGCCAAGCTATCTGAGGCCCTCCTTATGTTAGCCAGTGCTCAAAAAAATAATTTGTCAGACAAAATATATATTAAAGAAAAATGGCTTTGTTGGTATAAATGTGTATATGCATAGAAACAGAATCCTAATCCAGAAAAAAAAATATATAGTGTTTACCATGTACTATAAAATGTATAGTAGTGTCCGTCTTTTGAAAACGGGTGGTCTCTATTCAGTGACCCAATACAAGCACCTGTGAAGCTGTAGATCTCACTCTGGAAATTATCAAATGTCTCAATTCCCACCATTAAAGCAATCTCTGTTTCATCAGCCTATTCTTAGACTAAATTAATTGGTTTTAACATAGCACATGAGTCTTTAATTTTAAGACTCACTACATTAGTGTTGGTCAAAAAATTTCCCCAAATGTACACTTTTCAAAAGTCTGCGATTAAAATTCCATTTTTATTACAAACCTTTTAAAACTTGTAATGTCACAAACAGTGGTTTTGGCACACCTACTGGTTACAGCATTTTTATAATAAGAAAAATGAAATACACTGGCATTTTTCAAAATATCAAGGTAATACTTAGAAAAAAATTGGGGGCATATTTTTAATGCTTATTGTTTAAGGTAGTTCATATTGTTTACCTATTTTGTGGCCAATTTTTCAAAAACTTTGATAGACAAAAATCAGTAGAGGTAAAAGGTTGGAAGCTACAGGAAGTCAAATGGTGAGAATAAAGATCAACATCACGTATAGAGATACAGAGTGTGTAGGGCAGTATAGAACAGGAACACATACAGCAAAAACTTACAGGTTTGCTGGAATAAAGTCAGAAGAAGAAAATTACATAGAGGTGGAAAAGGATGCAGGAAAAGCAAAAACGGAGAAAAATGGTGTTTTAATGGTTGGGCAATAAAGATGTGATGGGAGTTAAAGGATAGAAAAAGGATAAAGATCCGAAAACACTATGCCTGGTGCATGGCAAAAAGAAAAATAAAGGCAAAGAAATGGGAATGTAAATTTCACAGCTTGATTCTCAGCCATGTTACATTCTATTATATCATCATAACTCAATCGTTTTCATGTAAGACAACAACACGAGGAAACTTAATCACTGGAGCATCTGCTGCTTGTCTAGGAAATGTAAGACTTCGCATCACTTGGAGTCTTTTGACACATCTGTGTCATGGGTTAAGGCTGGGCCGGCCTCTAACAGGGACGGACCCGCTCTAACCCCCTCTTCCTCCCCCAAAATGGGAAGGAAAAGGGAATGAAGCAGAGAGACTTTTGGGTTAGAGAAGAAAAAAAACTAGAATAGCTTTAATGAAACTGTAATAGAAATAATAGTGGAATGATAAAAGTAAAGAACTATATACAACTATAGATAATAGCCCGGTATCAAACCTGACTCCCTCCCCCAATATCAATCACCACTGATGCTGCAGAGCAGGAGGCACTGGGGAAGCCCCAGGCTCAACAGCGGCGGTGGGAGCTGAATACAGGGAGCTGGATTCGAGAAGTCAGGATCCGGACCAAAAACAGGAGGTCAGATGGAGTCCTCCCTGGACACCAGCCATTGCAGAGAAGGGCAAAGAAGAAAAGGGCGAAAAGGGAAAGGGGCAAAAGGACCGAAACTCTCGTGATCAGTCAATTTATACTAAATATGATGTATATGGGATGGAATACTCTTGTTGGTCACCTGTCCTGTCTATTACCCCCCGGAGGTGCAACCTTTTACTTCCTTGTGACCCCTCTTACTACCCGGCACCCCCAGCGTGGCACACAGGAGCCAGCAGTGGCCTTGGTCACTGTAGGAATAAGTATCAGCAAGAGCCTTTCTGCATCCCTTTCTACATCCAGGCAGTAACTGTAAATATCAGGTGTTATCACTGCCAGTAGCACACACTGTCTGCACAAACATGCTGCTAACTTCAGAAAATATAGCCTTTTAGAAGAGACTTAACTGGAAAGTAAAAATTACTAAATAGGACTGGGTTTTAGCTAAAACCCAGGACAATCTGTAATGCAGGGAACTGAGAAAGAGTTCTCACTGACAGTTGCTTCAGTAGCTATCCCTGGTCATTGTGAAGAAGAAAGCCAAAACGTCTGAGGAGTTTCTCCTGTGACTTCCCATTGAAACTAGACCTGAATCCTGCTTAGAGGAATGTGGAAAGCAGTTAAACCTTACAGTGAATTAGGCCAAGTCTTTATTAGCAGACTCTGAAGTGTTCTTAGGTTCTTGGTTTTCATCTGCATGCTGGCCGTGTCCTGATTCCATCCTGGAGGACAACCAGGCATGCACCAAATTTTATCTTTTTTATCTTATCACCCAGGTTTCCATTCAGCTCAATGACCGTGGCCTGCCTAGTTGATAGGGGGCTGTGACTCCAGGGCATATGTCAGTAGTTATGAAAGTTAGATCCTTACAACCATAGGAGTTGCTTTTTTGAGGAAGGAATGCTAAGTATGGGTGATTTCTTAGGACATATTGCTGGTTTCACTGCCATCAGACAATAAATTCAGCTTCTTTCTTACGTAGTTCTAAATTTCAACTTGCAATAGAGCAGCAAGAGTCTGTGCATTTCTCAAGTTGGTATGGACAAGATGCTGATTTAATTAATTTATCTCAGTATTTTGTGACAAAAATTACAGTAGGATACCTGGATTTCCCTGCTTTAGATATAATGTATACATAAGGCCATAGCAAAGTCTACTGGTAAACAAAATGTAGTATTAACATTTTTTTACGTATTCCTGGTAGGACTTATTTGTTGGAAAAAAATATTTTAATTCAAACAAGATATATGTCATACTGGCATCTTTAGGGTATGAGTGTCAGTATAGTATATGTCAAGATTCATTTTGTCCTCCTTTCATCTCTGTGTTGAGCAGGTAGTTCCTGAGCAGAGCCAGTAACAGTGCTGCAGATTTTGGCTGGAGGTTGAGGATAAAGAGTTTCTCTTATATCCACAAAGCATCATCAGCACAGAGATAGTGTTCCATGTGAATGTACACAGAAAGTCGTCCTGAGCTCTAAATTATTTAGCATAGTAAAGATTTCTGCAACAAAACTTCAAATACTGGTAAAGCCTAAATGAGAGTGTGGAACTCTTGTTTCCCTTACAAGTGTATGACTAAAGTAATGGATAAAGTTTAGTGGTGGACCTGACATTGCTAGATTAACAGCTGGACTTGATGATATTGAAGGACTTTTCCAACCTAAACAATTCTGTGGTTCTGTGATTATACGATAAAATGAATATGTTGGGAAAAAGATGTGGTATTGAATCACTAAGATGACTTTTTCCATTTAAAGACCCTTTTTACTAGTGGACAATTACCAAAATTATGTGTATTCTTTGGCATCTTATTCAATAACAGTGTTGACGGCACCAAGTGCTAATCACATCTGTCCATTGCTACCTTTTCAAAAGCTTGCATGCATTCACATTCCGTGGGATACTGGACCAAACATAGTATACATGTGTAATTAACAATGAATAAAATGCCCACATAACAATTCCCATGCAGCCTTAAATTCTTCACAGTATTTTCTAAGGTAAGCGGGGACTCCTGGACTGTTTCCTATGACCTTTTGAATAATTCCAGCCACAAGACCTCCCCAGCAATTGTTGTTTTTGTTCCAGTGACATATTGTAGAATCCGCTACACACGTATAAATTATAGATAATTAGATAGATAGATAGATAGATAGATCAATCTTATGAAGTTATCCAGCTTTTAATATAAAACTTCAGGCAAACTCTTTCCTAAAGCAAGGTAGCAGATATAGTGTGATCACTGGGACACATAGTGAATGTGTAACTTGGTTATTGACGATAACAGTGAGAGTAAATATTATGGGATATTAGGTGCGTAGGCATAACAGAAACACCGCCGCTCAGCCTCTACTCATGTTTGCCATTTTCAGTCCCCCAAAAGAGAAAATGCCAATTAAAACTGATGAGAAACGCACTTAAGCGGTGATTAACTTCAGTGCATGCAGGTAGACTCAAATGCAACTACTCGTTTTTTTCAAAAGTGCACTTTCTGAAGCATCTGATAGAGGGGCAGAAATTGAGCTCTATTTAGCAGCAAGCTGCTGAAACTCTTTGCAAGGGCCTGTAGAATTGTTGTTGACATTTTCACATAGCACATGAGCATGCATATTCACTTCTCCAATATTCTTCAAGAATGTTGAAATTATTGATGAGGTAATACATATGTGTTCAAAAGAGAACAATATAGATAGAAAAATAAAAATCATATTATATGTTTCAGCTAATCCATATGCATGCACTCATAGTACAAGGATTTGTCAGTGAAAAATGTATTGGATACATGTAGCTATGAGCATTCATGCCTATCATGAACTCACTCACCCTCAGCAAGCTCTGAGTTTTTTAATGTTATGATATTATTTAATTTTATTCTTTTAATCTCAAAGAGTGGCCTGAGATCAGTAAGGGGATGGTTTTATCTTAATCATCACTCCTTTCTTCATAAACATGCAGATGTTCAGCCTTCTAGTAACTCTACTGATGATTTTTTGATGCATGGAATGGATGCAATGGAACGAAGTAGTTTCACCTTAAACACTATTAAAACTGGTAGTCTGGTTATATTAATATTAGAATGGCATATTATTGCTTGCGCCTTTTTAGAAATTGGGAAGACATCACAGTAGATCTTAGAGCAAGATTGTTTTTCTCCTTTTACTCTCTAGTGACAGTGTAACATTGACAGGAATGTTACCAGACTTTTTTAGAAAGATATATTTGAAGATACTTATCTCAACTCTGATCAACAGAATTGGCAGTTTCACATACCCTTATTTTTCCTAGTGGTAAGCTCTTAACCAACATTGCTTCTTCTGGGAAAACACTGGTGAAATTGAAATTGTTCTAATTCAATGAGCTTTTGGCTAGCTCTGATAGCAGATATTTTATATTGTTTTGAAACATAAGGGAAATTATCTTGGGTTTGTTTTCTTTATTTCTATATGTGGAATGCTAGTGTGAGTATGATGTGTGTCACGGTTAAGATCTGGATGCAGAGGAAACTTGTTTACTGAGAAATGTGTAGGTGAGAAAAACAGTTTTGCCCAGCCTGTACTTTGAGACCTGAAGGTATTTCACTGGTTATGCATCTGGATGTACCTTCTGACTCTCTCTCACTCCTTGTAGTAGGTAAGAAGGTGTCACAGTTGAGGTGAGGTCACATATTTTTTCTATCGATCCCAGACAGCAAAGCATGACATTGACAGTAATGTTACTGTTGAGGTGGTTTTAAAACAGGTATTTAGAGACATATCAGTAGCTCATCCCTGTCACATCCTGGTTTTTACTGGAAGGACAGGCATGCACCTGATTGGAAATTGCTGCATGGTCTCTGCAGGCCTCTGTCTGGATGACTTGAGGGCACCAGAACTGTGTAGTATGGCATGGAACACCAACAGCTAGACAAAGCCTGTGAGTGCACAGGTGAGACACTGCTCTTTTTGTGTGTGGAGTCTCCACAGGATGAGATAGTTTCACACACCTTGAAAAGAAAAAGCTTAGAGCATGCCCATAGGATATACTAGGCAAAGGTATCTCATTCATTCTGTACTGCTGTCTGCTTGGAATTCAGGCTACTGTTTCTGAGGTACAAACTAGCTAGGGCAAAATACTGGCCTTTGTAGAGTAAGCCATGTGAAAAAGTGGTCACCCATTCCTGTCTTTTTGAAATTTAAGTGATCAGGACTCTTCTGCTTTGCACCGGCTTCAACAGTTTTGTTGTGCATTGTCTATTCTGAAAATATCTTCTTCAGACTTAGATGGGTTTTTGATGTATCCTTTCTTGCTCTCAAATCATTCAAGAAGACAGTTAAGAAGCTACATGAAGCGTTTCCAGACCTGGAAGATTCTCAGTATGTCTAGGGAGCTTTGTGTTTGACTTTATAGTGTCATCTACTAGGTAATGTTTGAGGGCAGACAGACAAAGGCAGCATCAGGAGCTCTCCTAGTTGGTGAGCAGTCTACAGGGCAGAGTTGGCAGCCACAGGTTCCCTCTACTGCCAGTGGACAGAAACGGACATGCTTGCAGCACGTGAGGTACCCAAATGGGTTTTGAATATCTCCGGGGATGGAGACTCCACAACCTCTCTAGGCCGTCTGCCAAGGATGAGCTGAACTGTGCTCTTTGAAGCACCTGTTCTCCTCTACTGAATATAAAGGAAACAGATAATAATTCAGATGGAGGCATCTGATTTAGGTGTAAGAAAGTCTGTCCCAATAGACCACTTAAACTAAGATTGAGGCAGCATAGAAGTGACCTGCACTTGGCTCTCTCATCATATTAATTTTCGTTGCCTTTACCTGTCCTTTATTCAGAGATCATTTTAAGAGTGTGTATAATAGACTGCATTACTTTCCAGATATATGATGCAACATCAAAAATTGAATTAAGCAGTCCAGATTAACATGGAATCGCAGAATGTTACGGATTGGAAGGAACCTCTGGAAATCATAGAATCATAGAATTGTCAGGGTTGGAAGGAACCTTAAAAGATCATCTAGTTCCAACCCCCCTGCCGGCAGGTACTTCTCCCACCAGATCAGGCTGCTCAGAGCCCCATCCAGTCTGGCCTTAAAAACTTCCAGGGATGGGGCTTCCACCACCTCTCTGGGCAACCTGTTCCAGTGTCTCACCACCCTAATGGTGAAGAATTTCTTCCTAACATCCAATCTGAACCGATCCATCTCTAGCTTTAATCCATTCTCCCTAGTCCTATCACTATCTTAATCCATTCCCCCTAGTCCTATCACGATCCGACATCCTAAAAAGCCCCTCACCAGCTTTCCTGTAGGCCCCCTTGAGATGCTGGAAGGCCACAATAAGGTCTCCTCGGAGCCTTCTTTTCCCCAGACTGAACAGCCCCAACTCTCTCAGTCTGTCTTCATAGGAGAGGTTCTCCAGCCCTCTGATCATCCTCGTGGCCCTTCTCTGGACACGCTCCAGCACGTTCAGATCTTTCTTGTGCTGTGGGCTCCAGAACTGCACGCAGCACTCCAGGTGGGGTCTCATGAGAGTGGAGCAGAGGGGGAGAATCACCTCCCTTGACCTGCTGGCCACACACCTCTTGATGCAGCCCAGGACACGACTGGCTTTCTGGGCTGCAAGTGGACACTGACGGCTCATGTTGAGCTTCTCATCCACCAGCACCCCAAAGTCCTTTTCTTCAGGGCTGCTCTCAAGCCAATCACTGCCCAGGCTATATTGGTGCTACCTGATCTAGTCCAACCATGAGCTTTTACTCAAAACACAGATTTTTATTTTTTTTAAGTTGAAAATGAGTAGTGTGCTTTTTCTTCTCTATTAATCCAGTGTTCTATACTGTAGTAACACGTTAATTATTTATGTCCAACTTCTGTTCCTTTGGAGATGATGACAGGATATATACAGGTATTTTTGTTCAGCTTGTTCATCTAAGATTGACACCTTTGTAAATATTGCATAGAGTAGTTTGAATTATGTGCTGTTTGTGTTTGTCTCTGCTGCTTTACAAGTAGCTTCATGCTCCTTAAATGATCTTGGCATAGTTTCATGTGAGCTAAAATGAAATAGTTTATACCTATTAGTTAGGGGCATGACTGTAGAATTTCTATCATGGCAGATCTGAAATTTAATGAAATAGATGCGTATCCAAATAGCTAGTAAAGATTTTCTGAAAACTGTTAGTAATGTGTGATCAAAATGTTTGACAGATGTCACTATAATGCGTGTGTGTGTGTGTGTGTATATGCATATATATGCACATACACTGTATACGAACACATAGATATACGTATGTGAATATGGATATAGTGACTTGTGGATCTAAAATTCTTCAAGACTGAATATAGGGTTTTTTGAATCCTGGAATTGTATCTTGTAGTTGACAGGAAACATGATCACTCTTAATGGGAATTCTTTTCTTAATGAGACTCTGTTTGTATGTGAAGGAATATATCTAACACTTTTTCAGGTCAAGGCAGACAAAAGTAGTAGTATTATGATTATTTTGTTTTCACTGAAGAGACACAAAAGGAGCAAGAGTACTTGCTAAACTAATATTGGAAGTCTGTAGAAATTAAATCTGATTTAACCATCAGCACATTTTATATTTAACTGATGAGGGAGTGAAAATTTCACACTTGTTGCTCAAGTAGGTACATGAGTTTGGGATTTGTTTTCTTTCTTTTTTTCCTATTTTTTACCTAGATTTTAATTTAGATTAGGAGGAAGGGGAGTGTCCTTGTGATGTCCATGTAGTGTATTGATTTCAATGTTGTAGTTTAAAGGGCTAATTTACCATGTGTATCTTATCTGTATGAGTATGTCTGTCATGTCCAGTCTAATAAATGTTAAGTTCCTGGGCTTTTTTAGTGGGACTGGGATGAATCAATCTTTTTTTTTTTTTTTTTTTTATGCCCAGGGCATTCTTCTCTGCATCACAGAGTTCCCCTTTTACCTATTCAGTGTAATTTAACCTGAGTCAGGAAATCAGTTGAATCTATATCTGGAAAACAAACAAATTTAAGAAATAAACAGTCCTTCTCCTGTCCCTGAGTGTTTAAGATTTTCCAGCACAATCATGTTACACAGTATAATAAAGCTCCAAAAAGCAAAGTAAGAGAATTCATTCAATCCTCAGTCCTCAGGGACTGACTAGATTCTTAAAACCAATTTGGTGAATGTCTGTCCAATTAAGTTGCCTTTTTTCTTTTATCTACTTGTGTTTCGTAGTCTTCCAAATCTTATTTTGGTCTCCAGTTACACAAATCTTGACTAATTCGACGCGTGATAGAGTAAATCCTAAATTCTTCAGTCTCCAATGACCACACTCTTAAGCCTCAAGCAGGCTGGTAACTCTGAACTTCCAGTTTTAGCCTAATAAGGAGGAACCTTTGGCTCTTATTCTTCATAAAACACTTGGGTTTAGTATATGCCAGAAGCCTCTAGAAAAAAAATGTACTTGAAAATGTATTACTGGCCTTATTTCTAGACAAAATAACTGCAAATACTGATTGTTTTCCTTTTGACTTTGGCATAGTTGTAGCTACTCTTCTGAATCAGCCATGTAAAATGAAACACTTCTAAGCAAATATGTCACTTTAAACTTTGAAATAACCATTGCTAATTCTGGGAGTTGGAAATGGGGAAGGGTTACCTACGGATTTCTTAGAATTTCAGTCAGATTTGACATTCAAGTTTATGCTGTTATTTGTAGCAATAACAATAAGAGCAGTTAAAGTTCAACAGATTTCATCCATAGGTGCCACATTTGCATTTCAACGGTAGTGCACGGTGAATGTGTTTTATATAGTCTCTCCTCACTGAAAACAGCCATGGTGGTGGCGGCAATATTAAAGTGGTTAGTAAGGATGCCTCAGCCCGGGCCACCACATAGCAACCACTATGTTTCCAAGGACAAATAGCTCTTGCCTGCCCTAAGCAACTGGATGAGAACATCAAAACATGCCTTGTGAGAGACCTCTAATACCCATTAGTGTTAGCAACTGTTACCTCAATCATGAATGACACAGCCCTAATTATTAAGGTAATTAGAAGTTATAACACTGGTAATATTAAAGGGAGAACTTCTAAAGCCCATTAACAATGTTACTTTAAGTGATCTGGCTGTGAACTGTTCAAATCTCTAATTACATTATACGTCTGTCTTAAAGGGTGATGTAATTAAGTGATGGGAGAGGGAATGAATATATAGTGACTACTGTGTTACACTTTGTAAGTACTATTTTCACAGAAACCAGGCTCAGTAATGTCATTATGTCATTTAAGGGTGGGATTCTTTGCTCGATTGTATACCACACGTAGCTAAAAAAAAAACCCTGTTCTCAGAATACATAAAAATGATATATCATGGTTTAAAATAATTATCAAAATTAAGTTGGATTGGCTGCATTATTCATGCATGCCGAAGCCATCAGTGACGTACTCATGCCACCTCAAATGGCACTGCACTTTCACATCACCCTTTACTAGCATAACTGGGTAAAATACCAATATCTTATTTGTCCTACCTGGAGGAGGTCTACTTAAAATACTTTTAAAGAAAATACATTAAATGTTACAAAAATGAGTCAAAGTTTGTCAGAAGTTAACAACAGTTATGCTTGGGTAGGAATACAGGACAGACTTCTGCATTTTGGCCTTTAAGTGTTCACATCATTAACTTTTATTGAGGACTGGAGAACAGAGGAAGCTTAGCACCAGCCCCTCCTTTTCAGGTTGGAAAGAAAGATGGAAGAAAATGAGAATATAGTGGAAAACAGAATTATATGGATGGAGGACACTCTATAATTCTTCAGTTGTCTTTGATGAGTTATCAAAATTGCTTTTCATGAAGTACAAAAAGTAGAAGGGACAGATTAGCACTTTCCCACATTCAGTAAAATATTCATTATCTCAGCAGAGAGAAGCAAAATAAAGTAATTCCCTCTTTTCAGTTCTCTTTATTCAGATATTAGCTATTTTTTCGAAGCATGAAAACTCAAAAGTTCTTAAAGATGGTGAAACCCAGGTGCTGGAGTTTGATTTTGTGGTTCTTTTGCAGGTCTTGATATTTGTTTAAAGGACAGTGATCCTACAGAGTCTGACAAGTGTTAGTCAGTCTGCCAAAAAAAATTACAACCAATGATAGGCATGATGTGTATATGTGATTGAGGGATTCTTTTTCTGGGTGCCAGTAATACCAAGTTAAATTTGTAGCTAAACTTAAGTTGGACATGGCACTTCATTTCCCCTTATTCTTGGCCTTATACAAAACCAGATTTCAAAACAGTTTTAAAGAAAGGCACAAATATATTTTTATTCTTTAAAGCAGGAAAAAAAAAGATTACAGAGTTTTGCTGTTTAAAAAAAAGGTCAGTACTAAGCCATGCATGGAAAATATGTAGCTTAATGGGTATTAGGTTCCTCAGAAAACTGATAATGTCAAAATTAAGAATTAAAGTGAACTTTTCAGATAACCTTAGCTTTCATTCTTGACGTAGCAAAAGAGCTGATGTTCACAGAGGCCCTAGTTGGAAATTATCCTATGTCAGGAAAGCAATCAAGCACTTGCTTAACTGTGTTCCGGCATGGGATACAGACTATACAAAAGGATAGACTGTAGATTCATAAATGGCATTTATAACATTTCTCTTGACTGCTACTTTATGAAATCACTGGTGTTGCTGGTGTGCAAAAGAAAAGGTGGAATATGATCCACTGAGCTTGTTTCTTCTTGCTGCCTTGAAGCAAAAAACATTTATGCTGATATTACATGGTAGGTACTGCCTTACATGCCAACAGTTTCTTCAAAGCCTTGGAACAGACATTTGAGAACATGTGATTAAAAAACTGTTCCACAATTTGGGAATACTCTTTAAATCAGCTCTCCATCAGCACAAAAATTCATCAGTGCATCCATTCCTGACTTAATCCCTGTGAGGTGATATATTAATGCAGGTCTTCACTTGGACTAATACCTCTCTGTTGTCAAGGTGCTTGATGCTGAGCTCTGTTGGTCAGACAGTTTCTGACAGAAGCATGGGTCAAAGGTTAATGGCTGGGCACATGTTTGTCACTCCAGATTTGAGATGAGACTTACAGCTTCATCTAGCAATGAAAGAAATATTCTGCTCTCAGACACAAAGAACAGATCGTTCCTATCTCAATTTGAAAGCAGAGTTATATTCCTAACATATAAAAAGAGGAGAGCAAGAAGGAAATTTATCTTCTTTGAGGACTTTAACAAGTAATCAATACCTTAGTCGGGATCTAGCTTGAATTGGGTGTAGAGCCTGATCAATAGCAAGAGCAAGGCAAGTTCAAGTCAGGCAGCAGAAAAGTAAAGATAGGCAAGGCAACCACCTAGGCAAGAGCTGTAACCAGAGACCAAGCCAAAGGACAGGAAACTGAACACAGTTGTACCAAGCTGAAGGGTAAAACAAGAGGAAGGTCAGAGGCAAAGGTCAGAAACCCAGGGAATTACAATACAAAGCAGAATACAGGAAGGAGAGTGAGACACAAGAGGAGCCAAAGGCACAATAAGCAGTCAGGGTGTGATTTCTCCTTTGACACCCAGAGTGAAGGACTAGCCAAGCTCAGGTTGTGTTTATTGGGTCTTTAGTGGGCAGCAAAGGCTGAAAAAGAGGCGCCTGACAGGTCCCTCGAGCTGGAGCTGAAAGGTCTCCTCTGCTGGAGCTGAAAGGTCTCCTCTGCTTTCTGGTATTCAGTCAAACATAAGACTTTGAACATTTCTCCCTGCACATAGATATTTTTTGACAACTGCTCTGAGGCAAGCAAGAAAAGGGCTGAAAAAAACACTGTATATATGTACCTGATTTACTCAGCTGCTCTTGTGGAGATGTGGAGGTTAAAGTAAGCAGTGTCCTGTCCTTGGTCCCCAGACTTCACAGAATATGCCACTCAGAGACATTTGTGTCATTAGTGACGATACACGAAGTATTTCTGTGGAAGTATACTGTGACAGTAGGTGTAAAAGGGAGAAAATAGTGTGAGATACCTTGCTCTGTTTGATTTGAGGGTTATGAAAGTAGAATTTTAAGGTTACAGGAAAGGAGATGCCTTCAGAGGATGGTATAATGATGCAGAGGAAGGCATATATTTATGAATTCTATTCAATTTTTTTCTGTATTTTAAAATACATTTTGTAAAAGAAATCTTCCAAGATGTTACATTACAACGATGTTGTGATGATGCTTAAATTGATGCTCAAAGTCCAAAATTTATATGGTGATGGATTTTTCTCTAGGAAAGGAGGCAGCTAGGCTCCCAGATCTCACTAAAAGTCAAGGCCAGTCAGGCCTGTCATTCTCAGTTATGTCTTAATCCCCATTGTCTTTCCTGATCCTGAGGTGCTGATCCAGAAAGGGGCTCCACATGACTTTATGATTTAAGTTTTTCTATACCTTCTGTATGCGTTAGACTACAGCCCCTAATTTCATGATTATTTACCTGTTCTCAAATCGCACAACATAAACAATATTGTTCCTATAAAGACATTTAATAATAGATTGAAAAGCTTGAACATTCTATCCACCCTTGTGTTTACAAGTGGAAAAAAATACGAACATTACAACTGATGTGGGGTTTTTTTTGAGGCTTCTTGAAGATGCTTAGAACATCGTATTACAAGAGGTTCAAAATGCTTTGCTAATATAAAATACATGCAGCACAAGTATTGTTGATTGTGTGACTAATCAGGAGTTGTGTAATACGCTGAAGTCATACCTCTCTTTGGTTTGGAGAAGAGAGGAGACAGGGGACAGATGAGTGAAGTTGCACCACAAAGGTAATAAGTAATGCAGAACTGTTGTTCTACAACCCACAGTATGAGAAGCAGAGGCTACTCAGTGAAAATATTAGGAGTCTGGATTAAAGCAAAGCAGAGTCAATGTTTTCACCCACTTCCAGAACCTGCTGCCACAAGAAGTTGTGGAGGCAGACCCTACAAGGGTCTTCAAAAAAAGAGTCAGAAAAATTCATGGACAGCAAGTCCATAGAGATATACAAGGACTAGACAGGGAGGAGCTCTCTAAAATCCCTAGTAGAACTATTTGCGTGCTAGGGTAGCACAAAAGAAATGGACTGCAAATAATGACTAGGCTCACATGCTGTCCCTGAATGACATCTCCTTTTGCTGTTGACAAAATACTGAGCTAGATGGACAACTGGTACAACCCAGTAGCTTCTCATGTTCCCATGCATGGCACTGCTTGTGGCTTTGGGTCACCAGCATGCTCTCTGCTAATCCATTCCTTTTGAAGCAGCTTCAGCAGCTCTTTTCCACCATACACTAAGGATTTCTCTGCTGACTGGGCATGGAGTACCTCTTGTGAAACAGTTGCTTGGATGTAGGTGATTATTTGGCTATTTGACTAAACTAATTTGGGACCGTGGAGTGTACATCAAGGCTAAATCCTGCTCTGATTAAGTGTGAACAGCTTGTCAAAGAGATAAAGAAATGGAGAGAAAAAGACCATGTAGACTCGTCAAGGGTTAGCACTGGGCTGGACTCTAAGTGAATGACAAATACTTTCTAGTAAGTCCTCTCCCTCCCCAAATGGGAAGGGAAAGGGAATGAGGCAGAGAGACTTACGGATTAGAAAACTAAACCAGCTTTAATAAAACAATAAAATACTGATAAGGAAATAATGAAGATAATTAAATATATACAGATATATACAAAACTGATATCAAACCCAACTCCCTCCCCACCCCAAGAGCAATCACCACTGATGCTGCAGAGCAGGCAGGCACCTGGGAAGTTCCAGGATCAGGAGCAAAGGGGAGCTGGACACAGGAGCTGGATTCAGAAACTGACGATCAGGATCAAAGGCAGATTGGATGGAGTCCTCCTTGGATGCCACACATTGAAGAAGAGGGCTTAACCTGTGTGATCCCTCAGCTTTATACTGAATACGATGAGTATGGAATGGAATACTCTTGTTGGTAACTTGTCCTGTCTGTGACTCCCTGGAGGTGCAACTTTTTACTTCCTTGTGACCTCTTTTACTTCCCAGCAGCCCTAACGTGGCACACAAGATCCACCAGTGACCTTGGTCACTACAGGAGCAAGTATATGCAAGAGGCTTTCTGCATGCCAAGTAGTAACTATGACCACCAGGTGTTACCACTTCTAGTAGCAGACACCCTCTGTAGAATCACGCTGTTAACTTCAGAAACTGCAGCCTCTTAGAAGTGACTGAGCTGAAAAATAAAATCACTGAACAGAATTGGTTCTGTTTAGCTCAAACTAGGACAAGACTCAACCTGATTTTATTCTGTCATCAAGGGTCTTCATTATCCTTTGTAAATATGTGGTCAAGTCTGGATTTTGTGAAAAAAAAAAGCAAAGAAAATTGTGTTGGTGTCTGCATTAGCCAGTCTTGTAGTGAAGGTAATGTACAGACTAACTGGCACACAGCAATTCGTAACATTCCTAGTGGTAAGGTGATTACAAAAGCTGAAACACTAAAGCATTTCTGAAGTTCTCAGCAATGGGGGACAATTTGGTTGCACAGGCTGGCTTGAGCACTGATGCTGCCAGCATCTGTGTGAAAGAGACGCCTTCCTGCAAACACATTTCTGCAAGTGTCAAGCAATAGGACAGGGGGAAATGGATTTAAATTGAAGGAGAATAGGTTTAGATTGGGTCTTAGGAAGAAATTCTTCAATACAAGAGTGGCAAGACTCTGGAGTAGATTGCCCATTGCTGATGCTCTGTCCCTGGAGATGTTCAGGGCCAGGTTGGATGAGGCCTTGAGCAACCTGGTCTAGTTAAGGGCATCTCTGCCCATGGCAGGGAGGTTGGATTAGATGATCTCTGAGGTCCCTTCCAACCTAAGACATTCTACGACTCTCTGACTCTAAATAAAGTCCCTTAGCAATAATAGAAGTACAGTAACTTCGTGGGATTTGTAACAGCAGCATGCAAAATCAGCACAAAGATATGAACTCTCAAGGTTGTATTTAACTGACTGCTTTGTCCCTGTTCAAATTTTCTCATGTTTTTCATCATTCAGAGTGATCCATATCATCACTTTGGTCATACATTCCTGGCTGAGAATTATTTGACATCAATTAACTGAGAGAATTCAGTTAAAGTTCTCTAAGTTGAAGAGTCTAGAGGAGTGAGCGACTCACAGCAGATGGTGCTTGAGTGGGAAACTGGGACTCTTAATCCTTGTTTTTCTACTGGTCTACCAAATCTTTTCGTTACCAGCCTCAGTCTTGCTTGTTTTCTGCAGACAAGAAGAGGGAGATCCTAAGAGAGAAAGTGTGACTAGAAGTTACCATTTATTCTTTGGAGTTTGGCTCAGACCTGTTTCTAATTCAGAATTCAAAGTTCTGTGTTCAGATACTATGGTTAATGCACTCTGTTTCTGTCTCCTGATAGGAAGAGGGAAGGATTTAGTAAGAGGTGAACGTCTGCTTACTGATAGCTCATTTCTGTGATATATATTTAAACAGTCCTCTTAGGTTAATATTCTTAACAACAAAATTCAATTATTTTAGCATTTTTAGAATAAAAAGTATGCAAGCCTAAAAACGTATCAAAAGGAAGATAATTTAAAACACTAATATTTGTGGGCATCTTTTTTAGATACAGTGTTTGGTTTTCATTATTATCCCTTTCCTGACAAGCATAAAATTTTGAGGCTACAACCTTTGAAATGAGAAAAGCTTTCTGTTAGTCTGTTGGATGGAACCCACAGTCTGGTACACTTTCCAGGAAGATATGGACTGGTGGACTAGTTTGCACTGCGTATTGTGGCCAGTTGCATCAAGTGAGTCAGAATCTTTTATTTATGTAACACTCCCATTTTTTTATTAAACAGGATTCTGTCATATTCAACACAATATAAACTGTTTTTCAGAGCCATGGTAAAAACTACTTGAACTACTTAATGTAGATGTCGTCCTTGTATGTTTTATTTTATTAGAATTTTAGATAAGTTTAATATTAAACATTTCTCAGAAGACTGTACAGTGTAAGTGAAAAGTATACCCTCTTACCAAGACCTCTATTCACCTGAAGAGTTCTGATAACATGTGTAAACCACTCGAGTTACATTTTTGTTTAGTTATTACAATATCAGATCCTCAGTTGAACCAAACCTGCTTCTGCATTATCCCGTATTAAATTTTTAAGCTTCCAGCTTAACATTGTTCCTCCTTACAATTCATCGGGTAGATAGCTGAAAACATGTTCCCATCTTTATTATTATTTATATGCACTGTAAATACTTCAATCTATTTTCTCTTAAAGTTTCCTGAAACACTAAGTTGAAAGCCAATTGAAATTCACTCACTGAAGGCACTGTGTTGAACTACCTCGGCTTTCTCTCTAAACTTTTATATCACTGCACCAAATTTTGCTAGGGCTCATCTGCAAGTGCCACACACCATAAACCGGCAAAGCCCAGAAAAGTAAAGAAAGGAAATTCAGATTATCTGAAGGAGCACAGCAATTTCTCTTCTTGCTCAGAGATCACCTTAACCATTCCCCTTGTTCCTGTACATCACACGTGGCAGCCTCGGCTCTGGCCTTATGTCACTCTTTTGCACACACTCCCTTACCATGTCAGGTTCTTTGATGGTTTGGGGCCCTTTTTTGCCTGTAATTAGTAGTTGCATGCATTTTCTGTAGTCATTGGTTGTGCTTCGAAAGTGTAATTTGGTGAAGGGGCATTTGCACAAAAGAGAAAATGGAAGGCTGATTTCAGTAGTAGGGGGTCAAGTGATTATGAGGCAGAAAGAGTTTATGTCAGTTCAAAAGCAGTGTAAGGTCTACCAACAAAAAAAAAAAACTTTTATTCCAGAATAGTGTCTGTGCAGGAACACAGAGAGTTACACAAGCAGTAGCTGCTGCAGCATTATAATTATACTGCCACAGTTCTGCCAGTTAATTTCCTCACATGGACAAACCCTCAGTTTTTAACTGGCAAGGTCTCACCAAGAATTCTTATTCTGCATCACCTTTATGAATTCCTGGTAAAAATTTATTATTTTTTAAAACTTCAGTTGTTAGAAGAGCTGTGAGATCTCTCTCAGACATTACTATGTCTTTGAAGCACCAAGCAGATTTTACAATGTCTGGAGAACGCTCTCTGGATTGCATGTGGTCATTGAAATGCTGTGCAGACATTAGAAACCCCTGAGATGGATGGATGGACCTGACAGCATTAATAATAACAGCAAATCCCCTTTGCAAAAATTAGTATGGCTGCTATTTGCTCGTTAGGCATTAAGCCCATGAAAGTAACAGAATAAGGGGTATGCAACAGCAAAATGAAGGTGTGAGTTCAGAAGGGACGCCTGAAGGATAGCCAAGCTGGCAGTTCCTAGGAAGAAAACAACTTTATAATCTAAGAAACATTGCATTAATGCCATCCTCAGTGCAAAGGGAGGGAAGGGAAGGAGTAGGAGAGCAGCACGTTACCACCAGGTAGGGCAACACTTTTCTAGGAGTGTATGCAAACTTTCTAATGAATCTCTGCATTCATTTATGCTATACAGCCAGGGCACCCACATGTTCCTGTTGCTGTGAGACATTTTGGTTGCTTCAAAATATAAATATTTTGAGTGTTTTATTCTATTCATGTAATAAAGACAGAGCATGACCTTGCTAAAAGCATACTTAATTTTAATTATATAACTTACTATGGAAGGAAATTGTTAAAGACTGGCATCCAAAAGGGAAAGCCAGGAAGTTCTGTAGTCAACGTCCTATATAAAGTAGAATAAATGCCCATATAATACTGTCAGTACAACTGTACAAGGCGTTTTCACACTATTCTCAGGAGACTTCACAAGCAATAAAGGGCCTCCCTTTTTTCTGCTTTACTGCATTTTGTTACATTCCAAGGACAAATGCGCATTTGCTCCAATATAAAGTTCTGATGTGTTTTCCTTTTAAATTAGGACTGTATTTTCAAATGGGAGTGGCCTTTACATTGGAGACAACCATCCTGAGAGCCTTCAGGGATCTTTACTGTCAGAAGGTGAGTTCTCAGGCTCTTGAAGACACCCCACCAGCCACCAGCATCAGGTGTCACTGCAAATGGAAGCCATATTTTGGCCTTTAGACTTAGTTTTCAGAAATATTTAGCTGTATGAAAAAGACTTTCTATGCTTCAGCCAGCCCCCTAGGAAAGTGAAGATTCATTGTATTAGTGTCTACTTACTCTATCCTGATCCACTAGTTATTACTGTGGGCCTGGGCACAGCAGAAAAATTAGTTTCTTGCTTTGAAATTGTGTCTCCTTGCGTTTATGAATAGAATTGTATGCATAGAGTCAACTATACAAAGTAATTAACCAGATAATAAGCTAAAAAGTCACTGCCAGTGCTCTTACTACCAAGACAATCAAAAGGTAAACCTAGAATCGCACTAGCTTCAATCCATGATCCCCAGGGAGGAGCTGAGGACATGGTGGTCTGTAAGAAAAGCAATCTGTTTCAATTCTGTTGTTTTTATTAGGGTGAAGTAAGCTCTGTGAGGTGCACTGACTTTGAAGTCTGTTTTCCCTTAGTTAAAAGTTTTTGCACTGTATCTCCTTTGTTGGGTAAACAGGATGTATCCCTGGCAGTTTTGTCTGTTTATTCAGTATAAGATTCAAAACAGTTCAAGTGAGTTTGCAGTTTATTTGTCACAAAATAGAAGCTGGGAATTTGGCAGAGGGGAATGTACTTTCCCCTTATAAATGCTTAGATAACAAAGTCAGAGTGACTACTGCAGTCATTCACTGCCTTGGAGAAACAGACCTGTCCTGACCTGAGCTAAATGGAACCAGTTCTGTTCAGTGATTTTACTTTTCAGCTGACAGGCAGGTGGTCTTCCCACTGCAATGCTCATCCCCTGCACTCTAAAATATTAATATGGGGAGGCCTGGCAGATTGATTAACAAAATATCAGCTGTCAGTTTAGTGTCTGACCCAGCTCTAACCCTTGACAAGACCACAGAATGCCCTGTAATTGTTGCATGTTTAATCTGCATCCACACTATTTAAAATTGCCAGTCTTGGACGACTTGTCACAGTCCCTTGGCCAATAGGATATCCTCATCTGCTTTGGCTCACTGAAGGGAGGAGATAAAAAAGACTTAGTTTTGTTTTGTAGACCTGTTGAAAATACTGATTCTTTTCTACATTTAATAGTAGTGTTGAGAAGGAGGTTGGTTTTCTTTCTTGTGGTTTTACTGTGGCAGAGGGTAGATAGGGTTGCATAAATAACACAAATAGGAAGCTACTTATTTTTTAAGTTCTCGTTTCAAACCCACAACTCATTGATTTAGTGGGAGTCATAGTGCCATTGCTAAAGCTTGAGTTTGACAGTTTGCATTTATTTTACTTGCAGTCAGTGTTCCAGATAAAGACTTCTGGGAAAACAAAAAAGTCCCACAGTGTGGGATAAAGCTGACAAAACAAGAGAAAATGAGAGGAGAATAATATCAGAGCTCATAGGCCTCCAGTTCTAACAGCTCTGCTCCTGACGCTTTCTTGTTTCATTTAAGATTCCAGCAAAGTCTCCCAGTGTTTACCTCTAATTTAAGAAACTGCCCCTTAATCCCATCCTTTCCTCTTCTCTGTCATCTTCCTGTTGCTTCCTTCCTCTTATCTTTTAAAAGCTTGCTCACTAGCTCTCCACCCCCACCCTGGCTTATTTCTTCCATATTAATAATAATCTTAGTGCTGAGCACTTATATCGCTCTCTACATGTTCAAAGTGCTGTACAAACCTTAGCTAATTAATCCTCACAACACACTCCCCTCCCTCTGTAAGATAGGTAAGTATTATTATCTCAGTTTTACAGATGGGGAAATTGTCGCAATGACTCAGTGGCAGAGACACAAGCACAGTAACCTTGTTCTTGCAACCTCTGTTTTGAAAATACCTTCTCCAGCCCTGCTTGCCTCTATAAATACCTTCCCATCTCCTTTGTCTCCTAAATCTTCAAGACAAATCTGCTGCCTACTCCTGCCACCACAGCTCCCTTAATTGTTGCCGTCTCTTTCGCTCTTTCAGACACCTCCTGCAGGAGCTTTGCCAATGCATCGCTCCTCCAGCTCTTTGAATACCTTCCTCTTACATCTGCAGTTTTCGTCTTCCTTCCACCAGGCAAGATGAAAGTAACCCCTTGCCAGCCTCACTAGTTTGTGGCTTGTCTTTTTTCTATCCCAGAGTCACATCATAGAATCATAGAATGTTTTTGGTTGGAAGACACCTTCAAACGTCATCTAGTTCAACCCCTCTGCAGTGAACATCCTTAGATCAGGTTGCTCAAGGGCCCCATCAAACATGACCCTGAAAGTTTCCAGAGATGGATCTTCTACCACCAATCTGGGCAACCTCTTCTAGTGTCTCACCACCCTCATTATAAAAAAATTATTCCTTATATCTAGTCTAAATGTACCCTCTTTTAGTTTAAAACCGTATACCCCCTGTCCTAGCACAACGGGCCCTGCTAAAAAGATTATCCCCATCTTTCTTACAGGCTCCCTTTGAGTATTGAAAGGCCATAAAAAGGTCTCCCTGGAGCCTCCTCATCTCCAGGCTAAACAACCCCAACTCTTTCAACCTTTCTTCACAGGAGAGGTGCTCCAGTCCTCTGATCATCCTCATGGCCGTCGTCTGCACACGTTCCAATGCGTCCATGTGTGAGAGCATCAAAATCAAGGTGTGCCTGACACAAGGTCATTGGGGATCTGGATCAAGTTGGCCTGAGTTCCTCCCACATCTTTTCCTAGAACATAGAATCATAGAATGTTTTTGGTTGGAAGACACCTTCAAACGTCATCTAGTTCAACCCCTCTGCAGTGAACATCCTTAGATCAGGTTGCTCAAGGGCCCCATCAAACATGACCCTGAAAGTTTCCAGAGATGGATCTTCTACCACCAATCTGGGCAACCTCTTCTAGTGTCTCACCACCCTCATTATAAAAAAATTATTCCTTATATCTAGTCTAAATGTACCCTCTTTTAGTTTAAAACCATATACCCCCTGTCCTAGCACAATGGGCCCTGCTAAAAAGATTATCCCCATCTTTCTTACAGGCTCCCTTTGAGTATTGAAAGGCCATAAAAAGGTCTCCCTGGAGCCTCCTCATCTCCAGGCTAAACAACCCCAACTCTTTCAACCTTTCTTCACAGGAGAGGTGCTCCAGTCCTCTGATCATCCTCATGGCCGTCGTCTGCACACGTTCCAATGCGTCCATGTGTGAGAGCATCAAAATCAAGGTGTGCCTGACACAAGGTCATTGGGGATCTGGATCAAGTTGGCCTGAGTTCCTCCCACATCTTTTCCTAGAACCTTGGTATTTCTGAAAGCATCCTGTACCAGCAGGAAAACAGGAGGCATAGGTTTGTTGATAGAATTTATGATCTCTCTATACATGCAGCTCTGAATTGAGCCACAGTGATCCAGCTCAGGACTGCATGTTAGTTCAGGTGCAACCCACTGCTTTATGTTCTCAGCCAGCAAGCTTTGTGTGCCCTGAACAACCTTCCTAGGATCTGGCACTTTGATGCTTAAATAACCTTCTTGAAATTGATGTCCTGAATATGTCCCTGGGAGCAAGAGGATTTATAGAGGATATTCTTAAATTTAGGAAAAAAGCATCCACAGTTTCAAGTAAACACATCCAGGATTCAGCTGTCACTGTGGTTTCCTGTGACTCTTCCTTGTTTCTGTATGTTAGAAACAGATGATCACTGCTGTCATGTCCCTATGATCACAGAGTATATGGGGCACTTGAAACACTAGATCCAAATACTAATTATTCAGATATTATTCTTGGTTTGCTCACTTCAAAGTGGTGCTTTTGGTCTTACCTGACACAATGAGTGAAAACAGATTCTGTCAGTGTGGCTAACTAAGGATCTTGCTTAGCTGAAACCACAAGTTTTGTTAGACTCTGGTTTCAGACCAATTAATTAGACATGATTACATGGATTTGCTCTTTAAAAGAGTACACCATAATGTCATGCCCTGTTAGGAACAATCTGTTTAATGGATCATTGCTCATTTTGTCATTTTCTATTCTGTCATATGACACAGTGTCGTACCTCTGCAGGTGAGCTGTCAGTCTCTATGGTGCTGTACTGAGGAATTTTTTTAAGATGCCTTCGAAGACTTGCTTTGATGAGACTCCACAGCAAGTTCTTACTCAAGCTCCTACTAATGAGAGGCTAACTGAAATAAACTGATCACACAGGCACATCTCTTTTTTCATCCTGTGTCACAGAGATCAGAGACTTGGACAAAGAAATTGCTGGCTTCTTGCAGCTAAGTTTTGCTGACCCATAGCTTCTTGTACTGCTGCCTTTTTCATTATTTTATGTCAGTTTAGTTATACACATTAGTCCATTACTTTGTCGTGCATTAGGTCCTCACCTTCTGCAAAGAGTGAGCAAGGGAAGTGGCTTACCTCAGCAATGTTCTTTAGGAGTCTTGCCTCAGTGTCAAATGATATTTGCTCAGTGTTAGGCTTGATACACACAGCTGAGGTGATGGTACCAAGGTGCACTGGAATGGCCTGCTTAAGCATTTCTTCAGGTTTAATGAGGCCTCTGTTTTACTAGGTATCTGGACACAAAACCTGGCATCACTGCATAATAATGCATAGCTGTGTGTTCTCAAAGACACCGGAAGAATTGTGTACCACTTCCTATGCTGTGCCCTCCTTCTTCTGCATAAACTGAACACTAGAGGGTGTAACCCACAAACCTCTCATCTCTCCAGGGGCCATTCACTGTGGTTGGGATTGGCATCACTTTTGTACGGAACTGGTTTTACCAGTTTACCACATAGATGGTTTTGTGGGTGCCCGGCTTCCCCCTCAGCAGCAGCATCCTTTGCATAAAGACTTACGTGCCTCACTGTACCTCCCAGACCAAGTGACCATAAATAATAACTCTAACTTCATCTTTTCTCCCTTCCCTTCCCAATAAAAATGGAAAACAGCTACTTAGGCTGACAAATAGCTGTGCTGGTTGCTTGAGGGATGAAGGGCTGTTCTTCCTAAGGACCACAGGTTATTCATTGGCCTTAGAGCCTCTGAAACCTGCAGCTGGAGGTCTCTGCATTATTATCTGGGAGTTGGGGCAATTGTTTGTGGCTCTGGGAGGTCGTTCTGCCCAGTGGCAAGTGCAAAGATCCTTGGTCTTTTCTAAACTTGCTTCTGACCTCAACATTCAATATATCCATTGTGCTCTCTGACTACTCTGTGGAAAACCTTAACATGAAAAGAGCAATCAGAAATCAAACGAGCTCAGCACAAGGCACAGGGAGAGAGAATGCTACAAGCATTTGAATACTGACTCTGGCACCAGCCCCCATGCCTTCAGCTACTCGCAATTTTTTTTCCCTTTTTTTCCTACTTACTAGAGAATAATGAACGGGGCTGTGTCATTAGCCCATGTGTGTGTGCTTACTCATACCTGTTTACCATGAGTGTAGTTACTGCTGTCTGCTACAGTGGGTCCAGGGCCTTCTAGATGCTCATTCAGCTAGGTGGCTGTCAAAACCTGTTGGAAAACAATGACTGAGTGAAACCTGCCCGTTGCTGGGCTTTTTCAATTGTGTTTTCACAAGGAATTATGTTCAGTGTTTCACTGAAAAACTCTGTTCTCTGAAGTAGAGTTTTGATGGGAAATTTAGGTTATCTCTAAAACTATTTACTTTTCACATTCCCAATGAGTATTTTCCTATTTTGAGGTTCCTTTTCTATTTCCATTTTCAAAATGAAAATGCTATTTGTTTTACCTATGAAAAGTGTCAGTTTAATCAAAGCTCGCATTTAAGGGAACCTTTTTTTAATTTCAAACATTTCTATTCTCCTTTCTAGTTACCTCTTTAAAGTGATAGCAAGTACTTCTCAGGCCCTCACATAATCAGGAAGAATTGGCTCTTCAGAAATATTTAGTTACATTTTTGAAGATGCTCCAGGAATATACCTGCTGACTCCATCAAAGCCCACAGATTCCTTTTGGAGTAGGCCTTGAATGAGGTTACCACACAGCCCTCTGTACAAACTCAACGTTGATGTCTTGCTGAAAGTCTAAGGTGCTACTTCAGGGAAATATACAGGCAAGTGCTGCATGTTCAAATTAGGTCTTTCAGAGGCGAGATGGAGGGTTTAAGCTGCCTAGCTCATGTGCCCACAGCAGCAAAGGTGCAGCCACACCAGCCACAACTGCTTAGGACTCTGCTTTTCACTTGGACAATTTCCCTCTACTGCAAACCAGGTTACTAGAGCTTCATTGCTCTTGGGACCAGCTTGTCTTGTTTGTGTGTGTTGCAGTGAGATTTCTGCCTTCCTGTAATCACACTCTAAGCACCCACTGTCCTGGAGCTGAGCTTCTGGTCCAGTCCAACAACCAGGTACCCAGTGGGACAGTACGGACACAGAGCCCTTGCTCCCAGAGTGGTGCTCAGAGCGTCCCTCGGCATGATTTCTTTGCTTGCAGTGTAGTCACAGCCATGACTACTCATCAGGATTTTTCCAAGCCACATTCATTATTATGTCCTCTGCTGGGTCAGAGCTAGTTGTTTAATAAAACCCAGTGTGAAGTAACAAGGAGTATCACATGCTTTCAGGGCTACTGCTTTCAAAGCAATACAATTACTACCCAGTTTCAAAGAATAAGGACAGTAAGTACATCTCCTTATTCCCTCTGTATTCTGCCAGAGTGTCTGAAAGTACTATGTGCATTGCTGGTGTTTATACTGATTTCTTATCCCCAGTATTTACCTCTCAAAGTACTGAATGTTTCATTCAAAAACTTTGCAGTGCTAAAGGATTTTGATCTTTGGTCTTATATAGCAGAAATCATTTCTTAGATAATCTGCTAGCAAAATAGAAAGTCTCTACAATTTTTAGAGAGTAAAATTTCTCTGAAGAGTTATATGATATGACCAAAACATTAACATTTCAGTCAGAGAATGAGTAAGCTGCCTTTCAGAATACAAATCGATGTTTAAATAGCAAACAAAGGTAGAAAGACAGTCTAGAGAGGTGAGTGCTTTGTATCTAATATGCTTTTGCAGTTTACTTTTGTTCTGGTAAGTAGATGCTCTGAAAACTGTTCAGCTGCAGTTCAGACAAAGGTCAATATCGGGCCAGTCAATATATCATACAAAGTTCCAAATCAATATTCTATGAGAGGAGGCTCAGCACCTTCTACCTAAAAAAAAAAGTGTTTGAAATAGAACTTACTTCTCAGACTCAAGCTGTCCTGGGTGATTTCTTTCTTCATATTCCTACTGGAGGAGCCCATCATGATATTGCAATAATCGGTAATCTTTTAACCACCTATCCATATTCTGAATTTTGTGATTTAAGTGAGCATATTGATAACCAGCCTTTGCTTTTTTGTACGTAAATGTTAGGGTTCCAGGCTTATATTTTCCACATAAAAGATCGGCAACTTTATTACTGGCAAAAGGTGGTTATTAGGGTCTAAGACTAGAATTCATCATAGTAAGTATGGTTATTTACTTTATACATTTATGCAGTATATCAGGCACAGCTTTGACAGTGCTCTGCAATTTTTTTTTTCATACTAAGGCATTCAAATCCAAGAAATATATTCATACCTGCTGTCAACAAGTGCAACTCCCTTGGAAAGCTCTGAGCCAATTTCAGCAGTGACGTGAACAGCAGCATAAATTTTAGGTCTAAATTGGTCAGAAAATATGTGAAAGTGGGCATAATTTGCATGCTGAGGACTGAAAGAGGAAAAGTAGCTAGCAAAAGAGTGCAATTAGGTGGGGAGGGGGGAATAGAGGATCTACTGGCATGAGTGTAGTGCATCGATTTTGGTTCTGAATTCAGACAACTACAAGCAAATGTAAATGTTATACTTAATGCAACTAGCTATTTATAGTGGAGAGAACGCACTTTCTCTACCTGTTATGCTCATTGCTATGCTAAAGCATGAGCAGAGTATGTCATGTCATGCCTAGGCTGGCAAATATTCAGCACATACCTGTATGTATGTTTTGAATATGTTTCCCAGTTCCCCAGTGGGCTTTGTAGTGTGATTGCATATATACTGAATCTTTCTGGAATGGAAATCTTGAGAACTGAAAACAAAAAGATTATCTCAATCACCTTGAATGTGCTTTGGGGATCTTTTGCTTAAAGCAGCCTTTCTTATATTCCAGGCTGCTGTGGTAGAACATGGAAGGTGAGGGATATTTGTCACACAACCATCACCTCTTTGGGACCTGCTGAAAGGAATGGCTAAGAACTGTGTAATTAAATGTAGGCAGTATTCAGACTACCAACGGGAACTGCTCAGCTTGAGGGCTGTTGTGCTTCCAGGCATCCCGTGGCCCAGCAAGATGATTCAGTGCATGTGAGGTAGACATCTCAATTCCAGATACAGTGGGTGGGGAAAGGTGACCACCTCTGAAATCATTCAAAGTGGCTAGGACCCTATCTCTCTCCACTGCCTAAGCAGGTCACTGAAACTCCCACCTACCAATCACCTAGAAAACCTCTCAGTTTAGAACTGAGTAAGTGTTGAACTTCAGTCACCTTCATCCACTTGAAATCCAGAGCACTGAGTCCTCTCTTGAGAGCAAGCGGCTAATGATGGAGGAGGAAGAGGCAGCAGCCACTTCAGAATAACTTCATTGTTTGAACACTCTTACAAGAAGTGGGAAACATGGATTTCAAACCTTTCTCAGACTGAAGGGGTTTGAACCGCAATTCCCTTTTCCTCAGAGCTTATCCTACCCATCAAGCTGGAGAAGTTCTTCATTCTACTCACTACATGAGGCCACAGAGCAGAGGGAGAATAGGTAAGAGAGAACTTGATTTTGCAGCCCATTGGTGAGGGCAGGTATTAGAGAGTCCTGAGGCTTGGTCCCATTTGTCACTGTGTTTTAAGTATTCTTTACTGGTAATTTTTAACACAGGCACTCATACAGTCAAGCAGCAATGGTTGTCAGACTGTGGAGACTGTAGTGTTTACTTCTGCCTGAATTTGTATTAAGCACCAAAAACATGTGAACCAGATACTGCTCTGAGCCCTGAACTTATCACATCCAATGATAAGCACCTGAGACTGTAGCACCATAGTTGCCTAATTAGGAGCAGAGTTGTTCAAGGCCTTCTACAAAGGTAATTGAGAAAAGGAACCTCCAGAGGAAAAATGAGACCGTTCTTCATCTGAATCACATTCTGGAAGTCCCTGTTCTTCTATGTTGATTACAAGGACAGCCTTGGATGATGATATTCCCCAAATAAGCCTCTCAGCTGAATGTAGCATGCCCAAACCACAGGACTATAATTTCTTTCTCCAGTATTTTTGTAGTTTATTACTGTTAGTTTCCTTTGGAGAAAGATGCAGCGGAATTGTCTGGACACAGTCTAAGTGCCAAGATTACTACCTAGCACCAGCCTTTCCAGGTGAAGTGTGGGAGATTTTTAACCTTCCCTTTGACCCAGGGAATCTGTGCACAGCAAAGCCCTCATTCTTTCATGAAACCAGCACATCAAGAATAGATCCCATTGGAAAGATACACTGCATAGTCAGTCCTGAAATGTAATGTCAAACATCTACTCTACCTGGGGTTTGTATCATTAAATGCATCTTCTCTGTCAAAGCATTGCCCAGTTTCAAAGTGTAAAATGCATTCCTCATTCACCTGAGAACGTTTTCATTATTCCGAACGGTGGCTCTCCTAAAAAAGGGAGAAGTCTAGAATGGTAGCAACAAGGTACGCAACACTGCTGGACTGCTGGTGTAGCTTGTGGAGTGCTGTGTAATAGAGAACCCCAGAAATCCCTTTTGAGGTTCAGTCTTCCTTATTTTCAGCATTTTATGACCTGGAGGAAACAAACTTCATATAGTTAATGTGCTTATTTAGGAAAGGTTGCAAATACAAGAGAGGAAGAAACTCATTGCTGTAGGAGTATAAACTGGTAGAGTTCCATTTAGCTAAATTTGTAGAGGAAAGACACCCTCAACTGCAGGTATTTCAAAGGGATAACTGGATTACTGGGCCCCGTGGGTAATTCTTGGACCATAAGGTCTTTTGTGTCAGACATTTCATCTTCCTATATGCTTCCAAAAGCCCTTGTTTCTGACTGGAGCCTCATATCATTATTATAAGAGTAATGACAGCAAAACCAAAATTAGGCCACTATAGATTATTTTCACTTTTTTCTGAGATATGCCTTGTAGGAGCTTTAAGTGGAGGAACAACATTTTGAAACCGTAATCCGAAATATGTATGGCCAGACACTGTCTCAAACAGAAGACTGTTCTAAATCATACATATGTGTTCAGTCCTTGCCACTGGTGTAACTGTCCTGACCTTCCACCAGTGGAGCTGAAGGGAAGCTATGGCTGTGTAAGGATATTTTTCTTTTGCTTAAATAATAGAGGAAATAAAAATTGTAGAGGAAATGGTGTTTAATGGTGAAGAACATGTTAAATTATGTTTAACCATCTACAGCAAACTAGTGGAGACAGTGAGAAGGCTTGCCATTTTTGTTTGGGAAATAATAATGTCACATAAGTGACTTATCAGCTTTTATGTCTATCTCTGCAGTTATTCACGTTAATAACTTAAGGTTAAATCTACCAGCCTTGCCAGAAAGCTCAAATACAGAAGCAGCAAAGGTACCAGCTGAATGCCATTTTAAATGGAGAATTTCCCAGCAGGGCACAGCTTTCCCCTCATTTCAGATCGCTTTGGTACTGGTTGGGGTGATTTTGTCTATGCATTCCGGCAGCTTCTCTTCTCATTGTTGTGTTATGCCAGTGTGTTATGGGAATGTTTAATTGCATTTAGCAGATCTTGTTTCCTGTTACAAATTTTCAGATTATTTCACCAGCATTATGTAGTAATTAACACATCACCCTCTGTGTGGAGAGCTGAAAAGATTTCATTTTAACTGATAGCATCAGTTCAGGAAGATACTTTTTCTCTCTCTAAAAGTAGCTGTTCCAAAAAAAAGTATACTGAAGTTATCAATAATTTAATAATCTGTGTGTTTATTCAGTCTGTGGTTTCATCTTTATTATTATTGCTGTTACTGTTGCTTTCTCTTCTTTCTTTACTATACTTCAGTGTCATTGCCTCTTGCACCTTTGTGAATAGAAAAGTCTTGCTCTCCCAGTCCCGTAAAACTCTGTGTCTCTGCCTACACTACCCTAAGCTGTCTCAGGACATAGGAACCTCATACAAACATACATACATACATATAAACATACATACATATAAACATACATACATACATATATGCATACATACATACAGAAGAAGTGTGGCCAGCAGATCAAGAGAGGTGATTCTACCCATCTGCTCTGCTCTGGTGAGACCCCACCTGCAGTGCTGCATCTGGCTCTGGAGCCGTCAACAAAATTAGGGCATGGACCTGTTGGAGCAGGTCCAGAGGAGGGCCACGAAGGTGATCAGAGGGCTGGAGCACCTCTGCTATGAGGACAGGCTGAGAGAGTTGGGGTTGTTCAGCCTGGAGAAGAGAAAAGTCTGGGGAGACCTTATAGTGGCCTTCCAGTACCTGAAGGGGGCTACAGGAAAGCCAGGGAAGGACTGTTTACAGGGGTGTGTAGCGACAGGACAAGGGGCAATGGTTTTAAACTAGAGCAGAGTGGATTTAGATTAGATGTTAGGAAGAAGTTCTTTACTATGAGGGCAGTGAGACACTGGCACAGGAAGCCCAGAGAGGTGGTGGAGGCTCCATCCCTGGAGACATTCAAGGTCAGGCTTGGGCAACCTGGTCTAGTTAAAGGTTTCCCTGCTCACTGCAGGGGGATTGGACTAGATGACCTTTAAAGGTTCCTTCCAGCCCAACGCGTTTTATGATTCTATACGTACAATGTTGGACCTCCTGCCAGCTTTCCATCCCTATAGCTGCTCCAGGCTTAGCCCTGGGATAGCAACAGGGCCGTGCCTGGCTGGGTCTGCTCAGACAGGGAGGGTGCTGTGCAGCACCCAGAGCTTGCTCTCACTGTGCCGAGGGCTGTGCTTTCAGGTTCAGGAATCAGGGAGCAGGTAGAGTTATGTCGGCAGCCTCAGGAACCCTCTAAAGGCAATAAAATCCTAAGGCCACTGACATGCTCAGTGGAATTAATCCAAAGCCCTTCTCCTGATTTAAAAGCCGGGGCAGTTTCCACATAGCAGTTCTGAAGGAAGAGGTCTGTACTCAGACAGGATTTGCTGCATGATCCTTCCTGTTCGGAAATTTTGGCTTATTATGATGTATGGATTTTTTTCAGGCACAAGGTCACTCCCACACCTCCACTCTCACAGTCTACTCTCTCCCTGTGGCTGCGCGCGTGACAAACAATGTCCCATTGTTTTGTGACTCCAACGTGCTTCAGTAATGCAGATTATAGGTTCTCCTCCAATGCCTGGCAACCTGGTTTTTGTTTTCAGGCCTCCTGTAATGGTACATAGGCATTTACAGGAATTATCTTCATCCATGTACCAGTATTTATTTAGCTCCTTTATTTGATACTATTACTTTTGTACAACCTTCCCCCTGTGATCTTATCCCTATCACATGCATGTTAGAGTTTTAGAGAGTTACTTTTGTATTCCTCAATCTGTCTGCAACTGTTACAGCTTCTATCCTTGGGTGTTAGCCATTCTAAAAAGTGCCCTTACCTTTGAATCTCCAATATATGTCTTAATAGGACTTCAGTGCTTCTCAGCACCTGTTTCTTCCCACTCCTGGTTTAAGTAAACATACATAATAATTAGTTTTCCAAGCCAGTAATCTGATTTCATTTCGGTTAGGCAAAAATCTACCCTTGATGTATAGGTGTTCTTTTTTAAAGAGGAGCCCAAATACCTTACAGTTCTGTTCTCTTTCTACCACTTCCCCTCCTAAAGTGGGGACCTTGGCAGCTCCTGTCCTTGCCTTCCCATTTATATGATGCTGTGCAAAGAACCATCAGAGAAAATTACTTGGAGACCTGCAGCATCAGCGTTTGATAATGTGAACATAACTCCTAGATTTCTGCCTTTCTCTCTGTCATTAATATCAATCTATACCTAAAAGCACAAACCCAGCCCTTTCGACAAATGTAGACATTAAATGAGATCCATGGCCCACATAGCATAAGTCATGGAAGTACTAGTGTTTCTACATGACTGAAATCACAATTGCAAAAACTCATCTGTACCAGGACACTTTCTTGGAAAGGCCTCTTTAAGACATTTACTTTGTTCTGCCTGTTCAGTGAAGTGGGCTTGTTTCATGTGTACATTTGTGGTCCTCTTTCACCATGAAAAAAAAGGATCTTTAGGATTAACAAATCAAGAGCATTCATTTTGCAAGCACTGCATCATGCAGCACACTTCTTGGTCTTTCAGGGACATCTTGCAAAGTCAGGTCTGCCAGGCCATGTCAGAATAAATTCTTAGAGTGTGAAGACGATTCAGTGGATTAAATAGTAAATTTGATATATGAAGAAGAGTTAGAAAATAGTGATTTTCGCACAGAAGAGCAAAGCCGAGGCTTTTTTGGCCCACCCAGAGTGTCAAATCAGTTCAAATTTCTTAGACTTAGTTGGAAGGATTTCAATGCTCATATCAGGAGTTCAGTACTGTCCCAACCTGATTAAATTTGCAACAGTATTATAACCATTCTGTGGCCTTAGATCATGCAACAGCACTAATATATAATAAAACAAATTAACTGAGTTAGACAATAAATGAGCTAGATGAAAAATCGTTCAAGAGCTGAGTTTCAAGCTTGCCCAAAGTCTATAAAGTACCTTCTACCATGACACATAGTTAAGATAGCCTAATACAGATGAGACATATGCCAAAACTGAATCTTCTCTGTGTTCTTAAATAGAAGTTGAGAAGGGAGAACTTTACTTACATAAGCTGAGGTGACTGTCAACCCACAAACCCAAGACATTTATGGGCATTTGTTCATAAAAAAAAA
>NW_009736910.1:284-14585 GCF_000703405.1 Apaloderma vittatum | reverse complement strand
ATTTTTTGGCATTTGTTTAAAAAAAAAAAAAAAAAAAAAAAGAATATTCATGCCCCAAGATACCCCTGGAGAATAAATTGATAGGGGGGAAAAAAAAAAAAGAGTCAGAACTGGTATTTGCTACACTCTAGAGATCAATGCTTCCTGCATGTTGGTGATTTGATGGGGTACTTTCTGTAAGTGGTATGCCATTACAGAATATTGTTTACATTAGTTAGAAGTATGTAGAAAAGAAAGAGGTACTGAAGGACAATGGAGGACAGTGAGATATGTTCTTCAGCTGAAGAGAGGCCTAACCTTCTGTTTTGTACTTGCAAAAGACTCTTCAAATTTATCATCACAGAATAAATACATGAATATATATTTGAACTCTTGTACTTTCAGCTACCTGTTTGCTGATGGCCATAGCCCAGGAAAACAGGTTGGTGCCCAGAGTTGAATTGTTAGTGCAAAACATTTTTAAGTGTTCAAATAGTTGAAAATCACAGTGGAAAAATCCTTTGGTGATAATGCAGGTTACAAAGCACAGCATTACAGTGCATTCCTCAGATCTAAAGAAGTGCAATAAAACCAACAGGAGATACACACTTATAAGTAAACACCTACAAAACCTAACTTAAAACCAGCTGAAGGTGTTTGGGAGTCTGTGAAGTAGATTTCTCTTCAGGGAAGCCTATCACCAGCCCTATTTACAGATAATGGCTTTGTCACAGTGTATATTTTTGAGTCAACAACAAAAGCAAATCTAAGACTTCTTAGAGTTAAAGATTTGTGGTCCTGCTCTGGTTGCTTCATGCATCACTAAACAATGTAAGAGTATATTGATCCCTGAGGATTTCTCTTTTCAAGACTACTTTGATGTGTACTACACGTTTAGTAGTTTGTACAGTAGGTTTGATCTAGATGAAAGATCATGAAAAAAGAGTCCTCCTTCTAACTTTGAGACCACACTATATAGCTTGTATATATTTTACAAAACCAGTGTGATTGCTAAGTTTATGTAGTATAGCTGGACACACTTGAAGTTCTCCACTGAAGACCTGATGTGGCAACAGCTGCCAGATGTCCAAGGCTGTTACTCCCTGGTCTTCCCTTGCTCCACTGCTGGTGGATTTACAGCATCATAGATTCCTTTGGAGGGATTTGCATCACGTAATGTTAGATGTCCACATCTGAACGTATTATGTCCAGATCTCTTCATATCCAGTGTAGAAAAACAGATACAGTTCTAGAGAACTACATTTTAGACATGCACTTTAGGAGGAAATCAGTCATGACCTTGAAAAAATTTTCTTTCCACTGACTTTACAGAGGGTTCAGATCACCATCTCAGACATGGACTTTGGGAACATAGACTTTTTGGCAAGGTCCATCCCACTCAGTTTGTCTGTATGTATTTTTAGTCACAGAATTATCTACAACTCAATTCTGATTTTCTGAAAGTAAGTAAATGGTATGTCATTTTTCAGTTTCTTCAATGCAGATCATCCAAATTACCATTCCTGGGCAGCTGTTTCACTTCCCAGCATTGTTTGCAGTGCTACTGTTAAATTAAGCCAAGATGCTTCCTTTTCATTGACCTTCTAGCAATTACCCTGTTCTCTTTATTACACCTTATTTTAATGTCAACAGTTTTATGCCAGAGCTCAATCATCTGGATGCTCGAATGACTTCACAGAAGACTAAGAATGAGAAAAGCATTCCTTTAATATATTTAGATGGAAATTATAGTAGATAATTAACTTTAAAGCACATTTTTATAAGTGAGATTTACTGAGTCCATACACCCAAACCAAACATAATTAAAGTTATTCTATTCATTATTTGGACTGTGGTTTTACTGACTGTTTTCTCTAAGATATGCCATTGATTCTCATAACTTTTCAGCTTTTATTTGCAAGCCAGGCTGACAGATAAAAGGCGTGCAGTGGGAGGCACTCTGAATTCCTAAAGATTCTCCATGCACGCCCAAGTTTTTAGAAAATACCTGCTTTAACTTTGAGATGCAGAGTTTAACACATAAACTACCTTTGGGAGTGGAGAGAGATGGAGGAAGTAGAGATAGAGGATAAGAGTAGCTATTTTTTGAATTAGTTTCCTTTCTCTCTGCAGGGTATCAGGCATTCCAGATTAGCCACTTTTGGCTGCTCAGAGGAATCACAGACATTATCTTACCACAGGGACTTTAGAGAAGTACAATTCAAAGAACCTCAGCATTTATTTCAGTGTCTTTACTCTAAATAAATATCATAAAAATCATTAACCCCATAGTGAATCTAATACCTCTGCATGCATTTGGGGGTTTTTCTGGTATTCGTTGGAATAGGGGGGATCTTTACAAATTTTGGCATGGAGTTTGCCTGAAATAAAGCACCCGAACAGAAATGCATAAAGAGAAAAAAGAAATGTAGAAAATTTATAGTGGACCAACAGAGTATTACCGTGTCTCTAGTATCAGTTTTCACCTTGTCATCAAGAGAACATTAACTTAATTCTTGATGTATTCTAATACCCTCTGCATCACCCACTCACAGTTGTTTTCTCCCATTGAACTCCATTTTGCCTTCAGTAGGAGCTCTGCAGAAGGAGCGCTGAGGACCATAAAATGCATTTTAGGATTTAGGAGATATCTTTCCTTCTGAGACATCTGTCTCAGGTCCTGTCCCCAAATATAATGGTGGGCATAAGTTGTTTTTCTCTATGCCTCTTGGGTGAAAGCCAGAATCAGTGAAGCTGGTGGAAGCAACGTTTTACAGGCATGGCCAGAGGTGATATTTACTGCAGAGGTAATGTCTTGAGGACACGAGGAATACTTTTTGGACTTGTTAAAGTTCAGTTGCATTGATCATCTGTGCAGCAGTTACCATTGCTAGCCTTCAGAGGGAAATACACACCCCTTGATTTACAGCAGTAAAACTTTGGAGAGTTTATTTGTAGTCTTTGTTCAGCAAACAATATCAGTGTTGATACAAAACTGTGTTGATGCTTCCTTTTGTTATTAAAGCATAGTGGCTACCTTCACAAAACTGACTTCTTTACAGAAATCACGCGTGAAATTACGTATCTGTTCTTCCACCACTGATAAGAAATAGAATATTGTCCCTTGGTCCTGAAGAGAGCAGGGCTGGGCCCTAGATCAAGGCACATCCACTTAGGCCTCACCTGTGAGCCTGTATTTCATTTGAAAAGAACAGAAATTGTACAAATAAGAAGGCTGAGCCTCAATGTCAGCACTTGGATTTTTTTATACAGCAAAGCCCAGCTGAAGAGTTGATGCAATCTTTACATTCTGTAAAGAATCTGCGATTCATAAAATGAGTTTGTATTTCTTACTGGGAAATAAGGACTTGCAAAGCACAGTGAGAGAAGAGGTTAAACAATCCTCTTGTAACTTTGCCAGTCACAGAAATATCTGCCACCACTACCCACTGCCACTTTCTTTTAAAAACGTATGTACACATCTCACGGAGATCATATATTCTGTCATCTAAAAATATTTCAATAAATAGAAATAAGTATCCTCTCTTTAATTTTTTAAAAAATACATTATTAAAAGGCATAGAAAGCTACACAATAGATGTTCTAGACTTTTGTAATAAAATATATTTCAGGAGAGATAAAATATAACATAAATACTTTTCTTTGTGGTAGTCTGGGTTTTTTTTAAAGAGAGCAACTGAGGTGACATGGTAAAATTCTCAAAATCTTATGTAACCATTTATCATTTTTTTCATTATGCTAATTTCTACATTTCAAGACATTTAAAAGTTTTGTGTATGTAAATTTTTATTTGTCCAGGGAAATGTAGAGAAGTTCTCTGCCAATGAGTGCTTGTGCCCCTGTTGAGCAACTGGCAAGTTGTTTTTCTCATGTGAAGAAATAGTTAAGCATCTTAAAATATATATCCTAATGTTGTAAAGCATGCACTTAAAGCCTTGCCCCTTTTACATGGACACCAGACAAAATATTCTTTAAATGTTAAGACTCAAATAAGGAAGTGGCAGTAAGATGACAACTCTGTAGCTTGCATCTCATAACCTCAATTAAAACAGGGGCTATTCGGAGGTAAAAAAAAAAATATAGAGAAAAAAAACATAGAAAAGAAGTTACCAGCAGGGTAGAACTATTACTGTTTGTGACTCTAAAAGTCTTAACTGATGAGAGTTTAATTTGTGTTTTTCATGTTGCTCACAGGTATGTGAGCAGCTTCTTAGCCACCGTAATTTACAGACCTGGAGAGCTTGTTGCTTTGTGGCAAATCACAGCCCAATGCAGCAGCAGCAGCGGTAACGGGGAGAAGAGATTCCGTAGCCCTTGCTGCACCTCGAGACCCCACTCTGCAGGCGGGTGGGCTGCAGACTCAGCATCTGCCCCCTCCCCACAAATGTCCCTCTGGCGGACACCTGGCCAACGCCACCTGTTGCTCAGAAAGGGTTAACTGCAGACAGCTGCTCGGAGAATTCCCAAATCTTTGATGGACTGTGATCAATTGCACGATTAGGCTGGATATTGTTAAGAGTGGTGATTATCTAATGGGGGTGGGCACTGTGATCTCTGTTACAAAGAAACTCTGCCAGGCAGGAAGAATTCATGAGACATCAATATGCATTTATACAAAATACATCAGGGCAGCCAGTAGTCTATAAGTTAAGGCAGTGGAGGGAAATGTGTTTGCATGAAATTTATGTCAGAAAGTGAATCTTAATGTTAGTGTTCTTCCCGCTAATGCATTTAGCCACACTAAGGTATGAACTTAATCACTGAGCTATTCGGGAGGTATCAAGCACAGACGTTAAATAGGATTATGCAACGGCCGTCTGCTCTTGCTAATTAAAATGTGGAAAACAGCCAGTATCAAATTATTTTGTTTAGACAATGCATGGCTGGTTTAGATAGTTCAGCACGTACTGCAGTGGTTTTGCTATTTGGTAAGGCTTTTATGATTTCACAATGACCTCTGTCTTTCTAATATATAGGCATTAAGTACAGCCAATGTCATTCTTGCCCAAAAATAAACTTTTTTATTGCCATTATTAATTAATGTGTTTAATAAATAAATGGCATTTTATTTATGTATTTTAGAAAATACAGTCTTAGGCCTGCACTTTATATGTGATGTTCACCAGTAGCTTCTGCTGCCAATTTCACCTACATTTTAACCAAATTATGGGTGATCCGTGCTTCTAGAAGGCCCCTGCCCCAACAACATGACCAAAAGTTCATCTCTTGCATGCACACACTGCGCACAACCCCTGCCAAATGCCACATACACATGAGGAAGTGTGCACCTGCAACATGGTGTGGGTGCTGCCTTCCCTTACCTTTTTTTTTGTTGAATGTTTTGCCACCACCTTAGGGGACTGCAGCTTTTTGGAGGGTGCACATGCTCAGCATCACACCCAACAACCAGAAGTCTGGATGTTTTAGACCAGGGAATCCACTGGCATATGCACCACAGCTCTTTGTCAGTGCGTCCAAAGAGAAGCTGAACATAGGGAACAAGACGGTGTGTACCTCAATCTACCTCAGTCATGGAACGTCTGAGTTATTTCTCAAAGGTCTAGGAAAGCACGCTTATGGTGTACAGGGTGATACAGATCATGTGGCCCACTGTAGCCAAAAGGTTGGACACCACTTTATTACTGCTTGAAAGCTCAGTACGTGCCACCTCTGAGACTTGTCAAGTAAGTGAAGCCCCAAAAGAACCCTGGTGCAAAAACACATGACTATAGGTAGAGTTATGAAGACTAATGTAGTGACTTCAGTGGCCAGTGTAGGAGATCTGACTGATCTGTTCTTCTCACGGTCGTTTTGCTGGACCCTGAGTTCCTTATTCCTCTGAAAAAACCATTCATTGCAATTAGTTTTCTGCAAGGTATCAGTATTCAAACAAGATAAATGGGTTTGTGTATTCATTAGACACATCACTGAAATGCTTGGTGGGAACACAGCTTAAAAAATTACATTTACATTGTCGCCATTATGATTTAAAGTCAATGCCTGCCACAGATGCAGAGAACTCCTGCCCCTGCTAGACTTGTATCTGCCCTACCATGCATAGATGCTTTGCATCCTCTTCATGTATGGACAGCTATCATTAGCAAACCAAGTATTTATTTTTTAAAAAATCAAATATTAGATTTCATTGCACAGATCTGTGGCAGAGTGAATTCAGTGACAAATCTGCAGGGCCTGCAAACGAGTAAAATGAAGCTGGAGTTCTTCAAACTTAGGTGTTAGAAGAAAAGATGGTTTGAATAACCCTTCTAACAAAACAAAATGGGGTTTAAGCAACATAGATTCAGCAGAGAGTCTTAAAATCAATGAGCAGAAAGCTTTAATAACTCCCCCAACCACTGTTTTCCTCTTTGCATGAAAATGACTCATTAAAAGGACACATCAAATTGCTCTCCGTGTCTGCGAAAGCGAGCACCAACACAATTGGAGAATTTGCTAAACCGTTACATTGAATGCAATATATAACAAGAGGACTAGGAAGCTGCTGCATTAACATGTGGGAGATGTTAAGAGAAAAACACAAATGTCAATGTAAGAATGGGGAGGAAATTTGAATTTGCAAGTATGCTTTAGATTTTTTTAAACAAACGTTGCCATTTGTAAAACAGAAAAAAACCCCTAGTTTGATAGTTTGTGCTCCAAACTTTCAATACTGTTTTAAGGTAAGCACACAGAATGTTTGTTTTCAAGCTTTAGGTTTGTTTAGGTTTTGTTGTAGTATTTTTGCCCTCCAGAGCACTCATGACATTCGTCTGACTCAGTTAAAGAAACAGAACCACATTTCAAGGCCCCACACATAGATAGAAAGTGCGGCTTGATGTTTGCATTCAGTAGTTATAGACTGTTAAATATAGAGATTTCATAGCAAAGAAATCCTTTAAATGGAGCATCATATTAATCACAGAACGTAACTTCTACCCATCCTTCTGTAGATAAACCCCTAAAAGGACCAAGAGTGAGAAAACAGGGCTGTAAAAGAAGAAGAAGAAAAAAAATCTGCCTCTAACACAAAGTTCCAAAATCACAACAGTCTATTTCTTATCTTTTTTTTTGTTCCTGAAAAGGGAAGCTTGACTTTGAGACATGGGTAAGAGTATGACAAGTACATCCAGGAATGCCATTACTTGACAGTCCAGCACTGTCAGAGCATGCACATCAAACCGCATGCACGGTGCTTCTCTGTCCGTTAAAAAACTGCCATCTAAATCATCTGGCAGCGGATCAGGCTGAGGTTTCACTTTATCAAGCTCAAAATATGCTTCCTCTTAAAGCATGCAGATTTCATATGAAATACAGCACTATTTCTTTGGAAGAACCACGAAGTACTCATATCAGTCCACAAACTAACAAGATGATCATCTTCTATAGTCTGCTCCACAGACTATGGAAGGAGACTTCTCCAGTCCTCCTCCTTGCCACCTTGGGGACTTCTGTTTCCGGCTTTTGGGCAGGGAAAGGTGGGTGAGCTCCCAAGGACCTGAAGATAGCTGGAATCAATAGGAAGTTGTACAAGGGTCTCTCCTCTTGAGAGCATTGAAAGCATGTATTTATGGACATTATTTCACACTCCATTAGAAAGGTGTGAACATTATTAATATGTCTAGATGAAAGCAGAAGCTGAATCAATGTTTTAGCAGAAAAGGCTGTTTACTCTCATAATTAAGGAGAGTAGAACAGTTAGCCTATCAATAAGAGCTGTACCTCTCAATGCAACAGAAAATCTTGTTTTCATAAGGTATTCAGGTGGAAGACTGCATGCTATTTTTTGTTTCAGAAAGGAATCTAGTAATACTGCTTTTTTAAAAAAAAAATTGTTTTAAGCAACTATTTCATTAATTTGACCTATCTGTGTTAACGTTTTTCATGACACAATAGTACCAGTGAATTTTACTACTTGATGAGGGAGGCATGTCGCTATTAGAATGCATCCTGAATGTGTTCACCTCGTTTAGCTCAAAGGAAACAATGGAGCTTATAGACATGGTAGGTTACCATTCAAATTGGCAAGGTTCCCATTACAAAGATTCCTTCCTTTGAATATCTCTTGCCATCCAAGTCCTACAATGATGCATATAATTTAAGCATTCTCCTTAATGAATCACAAATGAAAAGCAATGTCTACAAGGGAATTTCAGGGGAGGTGTGGATCGGATCCTGTGTTACCCTGAGCAAGCATCTCCAGAGGAGGCAGTGGGAATAGGGTGCCTGATCCAGAGATTCCTGGTGGGAATGTGACCACAGAAAGCTTTGGATCTAGTCCAGAGGGTGCACAGCACTTCTCCAGAGGTGTTCAGCTGCTAGGAGGATAAAGCCTCAGCTAACTATATGTGAAACTACTGGCCATTATGCAGCTTTTGACATTTAAGTGTAGTCCTACAGAGCTTGACAAACCAGCTTTGACTGATTTAAAGAGCATGACTTGGGACCCTAAATTACTGAAAATAAAATATGCATTGTTATATATTGCTACTATATGTTTTCTACAGTTTGTATATGAGAAAGTATGATTAAAAGTCGATGAGAGACTGTTTATAAATTTTGATTGCTTCATAATTTTAACTCTGAGCAACATTTTTATCATAATTATAGGCTTTCTTAAAGCATTTATGCAGATTGTTTTATTCAAAAGGGGTTTATTCCATATAAACTCCACTCTTTTATCTCTCCATAAAATCAGTGTGTGAATTCCCGGCAACCACAACTCCACTAGACAGTCATCACATTAGTACCAGAGATATTTTCAAACAAGGCAACATTCCTCAGCTATTCTAAACATGGTTTCCTGCTTTCCCATCCCAGCGAGTGTCATGGTGGTAAATAGCAGCAATAATCCTTAGCACACGTTACCTCTTTATATCTCTCTAAAAGTATGAGCAAGTTTATACTTGTAATTCCTCTGTGGTGTTCCAGTGTGTAGTGGTAGCCAGTGTATCTATGCTTCAGTGGAGGCTGGGGGAGATTAAGTCAGATATCTGACATCTTCAGCTCAGGGAGATTTAAATCCAGGGATTTAGATACAGAGCTTCTGTTCATTTCAGTGAGAGTTTTGTGTCAAATATCCTGGATCCCTACAAATGTTGAAGTCTAAAGGGCTTACCCAAGGACCTCAGACTGTTTCTTAATTGTTGTTAACATTCAGTTGATCACATTCTTTCAATGCGTGTGAACTGCTGTTGTGGTCTACAGCAGAGAATGAGCCCATGGCTCCCGGTTTAGATTGGCTCATTTCCATATTGCCTATGAGGAGAGGGCTCCAGCACCAATTATCCTCTCTCCTCCAGGTTTCCTCACAGAGGATATGAGATGTCCATCCCAGCCAAAAGCCCAGAATTTCTTCAGCGGGGACAAGTCGGGCATCAGGATGCCCGAGTGAAGCTTGAGGCAACAAATTGACACACAACTGGGTGTAATATAAAAGAAAAACAATTTAACCCACTGGGTGAACCAGTGGCAGTCCTGGAGAAGCCCAGTAAAAGGGAATCTTCTTCACTGAAGAGGAGCTGAAAGGTTCCAATAGTTTCATAGCAGTCACTGTCACAGCAAGCTATGCCTTGTTATGTTCTTCTCATCCCAATGACCTGAAAAGGCACTTCTCCAACTAGAACTACTATAGAGTTAAAAGAACAAAATATATACCCTCTATTTGCATATACAGCTAGGGCATCAAATTAACAATGTGCTATCACGTCCTCCAGGAAATGCAAACGTGTAATATTAAATGTATATACAATACTTGCAAACATTTGTCATCACAATAAAAGTTAGACCTTTTGGTACAACTGCTTGGATACTTGAGAAAATGACTTCTTAAAGCTGTAACAAGTTCTGATGGGCTCATCATAGGGATGACAAGTGTCTTTATCTCTGCATTCGTCAATGAGGAATGCTAGCTTGCCTCAGTCTCATTGATAAGCCACACGGCCTGATGCTAAGCCCTGCTCCATTTTACAGCAGTACGTTCTAATGATTTGTTCAACTGACTGCATCACGTTGCAGTGGGGTGACCTGATCCCCAGTACTTTCTACTCACAAGCCACTTGAAAAACTGACTTGCACCTCAGTCTTGGAATGTTCATTCTGCATTTGAATGGTGTGGTTCAGGATTTAGGCTCCATTCAAAGGCCAGGCATATCTAAGACAAAAAAAAAGAAAAAAGAAAAAAAATTCAATTACCATCTGCTGCTCTAACATGAAATGAGAGAATCAACACAGTGTAGATACTGAGTTCTGTGCAATAACGCAATTAAGTTTCACCTGTTGATTTTTATAGCTTGCAGCCTTAATATTACAGACCTTTGTAGCTTCGCTCTTATTTCACAGCAGTGCAGGTCAAACATAGTTCCACCACAGGCAGAGGAATGAATCCCTTGGAAGAGATTATGTTAGTGATCTTTGTGTTTCCTATCTACAACAGAAAACCTATTTAATCCTTAAATAGTAAAATCGTAGTCATCTTTACTTCCATTTCCTATATTATTTTAGTAGTTTTTCAGCTTTGTTATTTAAATTCGTGTTGTAATATTCCCATCCTGAAAACATACTAATATTAATGTTTAAACTATGGGAATAAATACAAGTTGAGTGCCTGGATTTCTGATGATGGCATTTGGAGAGAGTACAGACCTGTATTTCAGAGGAATTTTAAGACAGTCACGTTGTCACTGGACTTAATTTCCATACCTAAGGAAGCTGCTACATTTGAAGAAAAAATATTTATCAATGTCAATTATATTTTGACTTCTGAGGCTTGGAATTGTTTCATGGCAGAATGCTGAAAAAGGGACAGCTGTGTCTGTTGGAAAGCAGTAAAATACAAATATACCCATAAAAAAGCAATCACATTAAAGGTAACAGAATGTCCATTTTTAGGTGGCAAGAGGAGTTTTTTTAATATCTATCAAAGATGTCAATAAATATTTTTTCCAGATTTGTTGGTCGGTTTCTTGTTTGAAAATAAAACACACAGTTCTACCGTAGCCTTTCTTTGCAGACAAATGGGCTGGGTAACAACTACAGGCATCTTTTCTGAGTGAGGGAATTGAATAAAGACTGTTCACGGCTCCACTCTAGAGCCAGCTGGTGTATTTTCACAAGCTGCTGCACACCGAAGTTGCAGCTACAGTTGGCTTATGACAACTCGGAGGCAATTGTTGCAGAATAAAACCTGATTTCTTCTTCCTCGACGATTTTACCCGATGCTAGGCTGTGGTCGGCGTTGTCATGGCACAGAAGAAAACTTACCTCGAGGCTGATGCTTGTGACCCGAAGAGTTCCCAGTAACCTCAGCCTGTAGCACTCTAGGCACGACTGGGCTTTAAAATTTTTAAATATTTAAGTATTTTTAAAATCTGGGGTGTTTGAGGCAGCAACTCTCAGGTCAGTTCCAAAAGCACTATGTCCGCTGTGCTGACCCAAGGGTCCTGGCAAGGGCTGGAGACTGCTTCGAGCCCCTCTCCGAAATTTCGAAGGTGCTATCTGCAGCCCCGGAGCCGCGACAGGGGGGCTGCTGCCCGCGGAGCATGGGGGACCCTCCAGCCGCGCCGGGCGGGGGGCTGCGGGCATCCCCTTCTCTCCGTGCTTTCTGAACACCCGGGACAAGGTTAGCTAGCGTCCCGGGAGCTCGTTGCCGTTCTGCAAAAAGTAAAGGTGGAAAGCCACTGCAAAACAGCAACCGAAACAAAAACCTGCCAAGAGGAAAACGCTGTAATCAAGGAGCAGAGCTTTGGGGATTTCGAGGTGGGGGAGAAGAGCGAGGAGGCGGAGAGGAGAGTTCAGATCAAATGGAACTTAAAGATAGCAGACAGCAGTAACTGCATATGATCAATAATCGTCACTTGTGCGTTCCTCTACTCACTTAACATCAGCTAGGATAGTGCAAATATTGCGAGTACTCGACAAGGAAATCATGTGAGCGTGTGTTTAAGCTATGGTTAATTATTAATATGAACAATTCTTTTCAATTAAATGTTTCATTTAATCCTCTCTTGTCGACTTGTTTAGGAAGCTACATGGTTAGCTTCCAAAACGATTATGTGGGTGCAGACTTATTCTAAAGAATTTGATATCACCCATATAATATCATTTGTGCGATGAATTATCATCTCTTCTCTTCTTGCTTCGTTCTAGCCAGCTGAGGCAACGAACAATTTTTTGTATAAATATTTATGACATTTTCGAAATGTTCAAAGGAAATTTGTCAGAGAGGTCTCTCGAAGCACAGGGGAGAATCATGTCTCGGTGTATATATGACTCTTGGAAATGTGAATTCAAAAAAAGAAAAGCATCTCGTATTTCGAAGAGTAACTTCAGAAGAAATTAACCATGACTAATATTTCTTTCCTGCTACCACTTCTAATCAGTTTTGCCATGCCCTGGGCAGGTACCTGCCACCCTTTAAAACGGGTCTGGCCACCTCCTTGCACCATCCTTCACTCACCCTGCAGAGTCTGTGGTTGTGCAGCTGCCTGCTTGCTTCGTTTGTGGTCTTTCCTTCCTCTGCCGCCTTCTTCTGGATCAAACCCTTCGGGTTCCGCTGTAGAAAATAGCCCCTAAAACCTGAGACCCTGCCAAGTCCTTCTTTTCTTCCTCCTTTCCCTTCCTCCCTCCCTCCCTCCCTCTATCCCTCCCCTCCTTTCCTTTCCTCCTTTCTTCCCTTCCTCCCTCCCTCTCTTCTTCCCTTCCTCCCTCCCTTCCTTTTCTCCCTTCCTTCCTTTCTTCCCTTCCTTCTTCCTTCCTTCCCCCTCATTCTTCCCTGCTTCCTTCCTGCACTTCAGATTTGGAAGAGCAACTGCGAGCTGAGGAAATGGAGAGCTCTGGTGGTTTTTTTCAGTATATACTGCAATCAGCCCCTTTCAATGAGCCATCGTATGTGTCCTTAATTTCGACTTTCCCAAGCACTGTTCTCATATTCCACTGTTTGAAATGTAGGAAGATTTAGCATAATTTAGAGGTCAAATTTCTAAATAAACCTACTTTAAATAACAAGCCCACATGGGAGATTGTCAGTATCTCTATTTTGTATACAGTTTACACACTGGCACCGCTTTTTAAAACCCTATATGTGGGTTAAAACTCAATTTTACAACCCCCATTTATATGAGATGTAGGTTTGACATCTGTTTGCCAGAGTGTTTTGCACTTAGCCTAACACCCACTATTAAATGACAAAATTGTGGCAGGCTGTCAAAGCCAGCTGACTGACAGCTGCTCTACTTCACAAAAAAGCCCCATTCAAATATTTGCAGGGTTTGAAGCTTTCTGTAACGCTGTCGCCATTCTCCCCGTTATTTAGCATGTAAAATATAAGTCAAAGTTTTAAAGCTGCTTTCCAAAATGTTGCCATTTTTCCATATAAAAAGAGCGAGCAGTGGTTGCTGGCGGGGATCCAGCGCCAAACGCATTGGATGGGTATTTCGCTGGGTCCTCGCGTTCCTCCTATCTGCACAAACCCGATAAAACTGTCATTTAGCAGCGTTTCTTAATATTGCAGCTAATTAGAGCCGGCATATTATTGAACTGAGAGCAAAAATCCACTTAAAAGAGAGGGGAGGGAGGAAAAAAAAATAAGAAACGGGGAGGCTAAAATGTTTCCGCGCTGGAAGAGCGCACCCGGGCACGAAGCACAGCGAGCCCTCCCGGGGAAACGGGTGGGCTCCGGGAAAGAGACACCGAGGGCATCCTTGTACCCCTGCGGGTGCATCCTTGTATCCCTTCCTGCCCCCAGCCACAGGGGTCCCTCTGTGCACTCGTCAGCCCAGGGCAGCTCTGAAAGGACGTGCAAGGGACTGCGCAGAATGGAGGGCGAGCGCTGTGCCTTGGCCGAAGTCGCTCCCACTTCCCGCCTCACTGATCAGGATGTAACATTTAATTCAGGTTGTTAAGATGTGTCCGTCCCTTCCCCTGTTCCCCCTCCAACAGCGAATGCGAGTCTGTTAACGGCATCGGTGGTTTAAACTTATAAGCGAATGCTTTTTATTCCAGCATCTCTAAGGATTGTATGTGACTAAGCAACGCAAAATAGCTGGCGAGGTAACCTCTGCATACTAAGAAATCTTTGCAGCAATTGCTGGGGTTTATTTGACCCTCGGGTGCTTTCCACAGCCTTTGAGAGACAAGCAGGACTCTAGCTGTCAAAGCGAATGGGAGGTTAATGGTGTGGAGGGGGGTTATTTATTAATTTATTTTTTAAATGACGACTAGACGCACCCCTCAAATAAAAGAAGACACTCTGGTGATAGGAAAGAGACAGTCCTCAGTGTCCGCTCCAAGTGCTCTGGCCCGGGG
>NW_009736910.1:0-217 GCF_000703405.1 Apaloderma vittatum | reverse complement strand
GTAACCGGCAAACACAACCCTTCCGGCCCACCCCCCTTCCCCGACGCCACACACCTCCCTCCTCCCGGCACACACCCTCTCACAGCCAGAGCGGAATAGAAAAACGGCTTACTCTCAGCTTTACCTGGAAATCTTTAGCTGATTTGTGTCCATTTTAATAACCGCTATCGACTGCCTTTCCTAGAGCAGTTGTCGTGTTGATAGAAAGGGACTGGAA
>NW_009736909.1:0-2956 GCF_000703405.1 Apaloderma vittatum | reverse complement strand
AGTGATCTTTCCTCACGTAATGCTTTCTGTGTTTTGAGAGTTACCAGCAGATGGGTAGCATGTTCCCTCATCTTGGTGCTCTCATCTAGAAAACTTAAATCTTACGTTTCCTTACTCAATGATCATAAAGGATCAATTATCAGTTTTATAGTACTTTCATCCCACCTCGTAAAATCTGATTAAAACCAAATTTTAAAAATACTCCACCGTAACGTAACATCATTCTCTCTAGTCTCCAAATTGACAGGAATAACATGTAATTACATGTAAGCAAGGCAGAAAATGGAAGCACAGTGAGGAGAAGAGACTTCTGGCTCCAAAAGCAGGAGACAAATCAGCAAACCCAAGCTTTTCAAGAGAATCTCATGTTTGAAATGATGAAAAAAAGTTAAACTTAACAGTTTCATTTCAGCCTTCTGAATCTGGGCAAAGCATCTGAGACAATCTGAAGGCAATCTCTGCAGATAGCCAGTTCACGCAGCACTGTGAAATCTGGTAGAGTACGTTTTGAAGCGAGGGACAAAAGTTCTGATATCCACATTGTAAGAAAGACACCTATGTCAGAAACCGTGCAGGCCCTACTTATACCGGCTTACGTCCTTCGGGCAGTATGAAAAATATAAGACTCTGATAAAAATAGGCTAGAGTTAGGCTGCTGCAAGACACATGCACATCTTCTCCCTTTGCTCAGGTTTACTTTCTCCCACCAGCCAGCGCGTATTATGAAACACAAAACAAACGCTTGCTTCAGGTCACGGTGCAGTGAGCCTCATGCAAGAGATTTAACAAGAGACATTTCCCTCTGAAGTGAGGAACTGACAAAACCCTCCGCTGTTACAGACAGCTCTCAACAGGCAGGCAGAGGACAGATTTTTTTGAGTTAGATGCAGTTTCATTAGAAGGATGGCACTGACCGATTTTGTGGGGACCAAGTGGGAAACGAACCCACGACCTTGGTGTTGGTCCTTGTTGTCAGCACTGCGCTCAAACCACTGAGCTATCCGGCTGCCTAATATGAGTATATTTTCTTTATCTAACATGTACTGTATAAATAGAAAAGATCCTCAGTACTGTGTGAAGCGAGCATAAAAAAAGAAGTTAAAAAATCAGACACAGCCTAGGTTTCTAGGGAACTAATCCTATAAATCCTGAGCATCCCTTTGAAGTTGGGTAAGTTGGCAATACCGCACGTAGCACCTTCAGGATTTTAGGCATGGTTTGGGATGAAAGAGGTAGAAAGAAATCCTTTATTCTTTTATTTGTTTCTTCATTCTGACATCTTTACACTGTGGATACACTTTACAGTTAGCTGTGCTGGCAGTACTGCGGTGCAGAATTAAGACTTCCGTCCTTGAGCTCTTTTCTAAACAAGTACCTAACTCTTGCTTGCTAATTATGAAAAGAGACCCTGACCAGCTGAATATCGCTCATGTTTGGAGTTTGTCCGTGAGAATGAAGAGGTAATAGGCATCTCGTACACAAGATGTGCATGGGAGTGAATGGGAGAGTATGATCAAAACAGACCTTGGAAAGTCTGTTCTCCCTGTGTGATAAGAGGGTGATTGGAGGAGTACACAAGCTAATAACAACCCTGGCGGCATAGTCTGGTCTCTTGTTTGTAACCCACAAATAGTGCTTCTTGCTAAGAAGTATAAATATGTGTGTCTGCTTGCAATAAAGCGAATTCCATTTTCCGCCATCTCGGAGTTCGTGCATGCTTCTCCACATTACATCATAATTTAAAAAATCCCAGTTTTAACTTTCAGGTTTACCTTTTTTAAAGGTCAAAACAAGAAGGGATCATCTATTTGCAGTATCTGTCATTGGCTTTCTGCACCTGAGGTTTAATTTCTGCAAGTCAACACTGACGTGCAGCACACATAACAGTCAGCTGGTTTAAAATTAAATAAATCACAAAATCAAATAAACCTACATATACCTGTATGAACACACAATACTCATTCACACCAGAACTGCTTGTGATATGAATCTGTTGATGCAAAAAGGCAAGGGAAGAAAACAGAAAACAACAAATGCTAAAATATTTTGCCTTCAGGAGCTTTGTCAGATTTTATTCCCACAATTACATAAATATACAGGAACTAGTGCTGCTGCAAACATTTTGTGTTACTGACTGCAGAAGCAATAAGGTAGCCAGCACCACCTGAGATTCTTGCACTCTATTATCAATTCGTTTTACTTCATACTGTATCTTATTCACCACACCTATTACACCATAACTGGAGCCTTCCAGAGGCTCCACTGCTCTATCAGCTGGAGGCTAAATGTGCATCTACTCAGATTCAAACCAGTTTCTCCAGAATCTTCTTTTCAGAAAAGGGCTCACTGATACTTCTAAATCAAAATGTATTACAGATTCATGACTCGGATCAAGTTTTAATGATGAAATGAAATAAAAATCAGAAGGTGCCATAGCAGTTCTTAGTGCATCTGCCCAAAGATTAAGTGAACAAAACCTCCATTTCAGCAACGACACCTGTACCTCAGGCTCTTGTGGCCAAATTTTGCTTCCTATTAGTCAACAGCTACAGGGTACGCGTTACTGTGAAGTCCAGGAGCAGTGTCTGAAGCCTTTGTAGTTTACAGCCAAACTTTACAAAAGGAACGTTGTTTTGCACAGGAAACCAACAAAATATCCAGTGAGCTATGCACACCAAGGCACATAGTACCCTACACCTGAAGTTTCCCTGAAAGGGGTCATTCTGTTCAAAAGAGCTACAAAATGGAAGATCATCGTGTTTGTCGGACATAATGTGTCCCAAACCAGAACTGATGCTGCGAAATTTAATTCAGTGGCTGACAAGCAAGAATGTTGTTCTGTGACAGTGGATAGCTCACCTTGCTAGAAGACTATGCACCATTCCTTTGGGGTTTTTGTTTGCTTGTTTTTTGTGGGGAGATAGGAGAGTTTCATTAGTGATACAATATCAAAATC
>NW_009736908.1:0-14158 GCF_000703405.1 Apaloderma vittatum | reverse complement strand
GGGGCGGGCGGAGAAGCCTCTCCCGGGTGGCCCGCGGGGCTAAAGCGGCCATAAAATCGGTACAGAGGTGCTGCTGGGCTTCGCAGGAGTGGTAAGGGGCTTCAAACGTGTTTTGGAGCCGGCTGAGGAAAAGTTTGAAAAAATGCTCATGACAGTGCCGATGACAATATTCTTAAATCTCTGCCTCACTTAATGTTCCTTCCCTGCCCGCTGCTGAAATAACCTCATTGCTTTCAAAAGAGCATATATTTTCACCTTTGCATATGCCCACTCAGCCCACATGGCATGTGTTTTCAATCCTATTCCTAGGAGTGATATAACCAGTCCTGTTATTCTCCTACAAGGACTTTCCCACTTTTTACTTTTATAGAGACTTCAGTGTGAAATGTGAAAATGTAGTCCTGGCTTCATGGCAAAAATTCTCTTTGACTTCAGCAGGGACATACGTGCCTTTGCCTGCATGTGTTAGTGCAAAACAATGCGTTTGGGTTTACTAGCTTGAAATTTCTCTCTATCAGTCCTAGGGGCTGTTTCTTGTGTTTATTAGTGTGAGACACTATCAGCAATTTGAGGTTCTTGAGAAAAATAAGAGCCACAGAGAAATAGATTTTCTGAATAAGAATCTTGGGAAGCTTTAGAAAAGTGGGAGTTGTATGTCTTAAGAATTTTAGTAATAACCATTGCCCAATGCCTAATTTTGCTCTATAGTAATTACAAAAAAAAAACATTTACAAACTTATGATGCAAACCACACAAGGAAGAAACTTGAAAAATAAAATTGGGTTATTTTTGTTGGAAATACAGAAGAACCAGGGTAACTGTATCTTTGAATATTTATTTGTCAAGCAGTGAAAAATACTAAGTACCTCACAGATGGAGCTTGACGGAGGTTCCCAGTCCTCAGAGTTCAAAGGGAATGAACAGAGCTTGATAGAAATATTGTCATATTCAGACTAAAATGATTGAATGTTGGATCACCTTTGAAAAAATCTAAGCTTACTTTCTTCCTTTATTTTTCCTTTTCTCCATTATACACTTCCTCTCACTGATTTATTTATTTTTTTATTACTTTAATTTCTAAACTGTACTCTTCCCAAAATATCTGCTGATGGGTGTCGAGCAGAAGATGTTCTCAATAGTCTCAAGTGGCTAAATAGATAAAGGATATTTGAGTTTGGCTGGCAAAGAGCTCGATCTCTCCTTTAACTCTGGACAGCTCCAGCTACCTTTTTTTTTGAAGGTGAGAATGCCACTGGAAAGGCAGAGTTGTTTTCTAATCCTAGGGGACTGTATTATTTTTTCTTCAGTATTTGTTCACTTTGTGTTCACTTCACTGTGAAAAAGCCTGGCTACTTTAAAAAGTTAATGGTCTGCCTCATGTGCAGAGAAAAGTGAAAAACAATGCAGCCAGTTGCCATTCCTGGTACTATTTATATTATGCTTTTGTCTGGCTTCTGTTCAAAATCGATTAAGCATTATAAATATTACAATTCATTGTATATTTAAGCCATAAGTACATTAGCTGCAGAAGAGAAAGTTCTAAGCCAAATTCACCCTGTAATTATATCAATTGCGACTTCCCTGCTTTAGGTAGAGTTACTTGTGATTAGTGCAAAAGAAACTTCAGACCTTGCAACTTTAATGAAAGTTTTGCTTGATAATAAAACAAGGGATCTGCCTTCTGTTATCTGTCTGAGTTAGTACAGTTTATCTTCTCTGCTTGGCATTGTGTATCATTAAAAGGAGACCTTTCTAATTTAATGGTATAAAGAGCCCTATGGAAGCCAGGTACATGTGTGTGAAGAAGTGACAGCTGTTCCATTTCAGATCATGGTAGGGCTCACAATACCTCAGTTTAAAAATTAATAAATATGATAATAATATTTTTTCAGCATTGCCACTGCTGCTGGAAGTGTTTAATCAATCATCAGGTAAAAAAACAAGCACCTCTAGGATACTGTCAGGCTGTCACATGGAGTTGGAGAAAAAGAGGTGATAGCACCGCACATTTTTGTCCATTGAAGAGGGTGCCTGCATTGATGCTACCCATCTGGTAGCCAGGGGAACGCTTCTAGATGTTAAAAGTGTTTTTTTCTCATGTTTTTAAATTAACAAACCTGTTGAAAAAGAAGTAAAGATACTTTCATATCATCAGTTAGCTAGTTTACAATACTGGGAAATTTGTTTTACTATCATCCAGCCATCTTTATTTTCTCCGAGCTTGATGAAATACCAACTGGAATTCTACCATAGAATGAGAATTGAGTTGCCTGCTTGTGTCATCAGCTAATATTGACATTAATAGGACTTCAGCATGACCAATGCTACATTTAAGTCCCGACACGTCCTGTAATATGCTTCATGTGAACAGTCCCCGTGCCTGTACACAGACTGATTGTTTTGGGGAATATTTGTAAATTACTTGCAGCATCTTTTTCATAGATAGTGTAAGATTTCAATTATACATTTCTTTTTCTAAGGAGAAAAAATACTAAAAAATGAAATCAAATAATAGACTGGGGCTTTTCTGTGATACTGGTAATTATTGCTGTTGTCGAGTCTGCCTTTCAAAACCTGTTTATATAAACAACATTCCTTAATTCATTAAGCATACTTACATGCAAAGTTCAGAATTAATATTATGTATTGAGGAGTGTATAATAATCACTTCTTTTAATACTAAACAGTAACTATTTAACAGCTCATGGTAATTTGATTTATGAAGTTCAGCAGTGAGTGACCAAACCTTTTGGAGGTTCATAGCATCAGAGACTTTGACAAATACATTTTTTATGGAAAGGTTTTGGTGAATGTTATATGACTTATTCAAAAGTTGCATGATTTCATTTATGACATTAAAAGTTTCATTTATTACACTACAAAGTCATGTGATGAAAGTGAGTTTATAAAAGTTTGTAAAATATATGGTTCAATCTGTAAGAGCTAGCACTACGGGAGTGTTGAGAACGGGAAAGGAGAATGGGACTTTCTCTGCATTTCGGAGCCAGTCTAAAACTCTTTGTCCTGGAAGTAATCCAGCTGACTTGTAAATCGAACTCCTAGTCAGTTTGTTTTAAAATAAGGCCTCGGGTCTTCCCCTATGTAAATTGTGGGAGGGATTTGTGTCTCTATTCTTATGTGAATAATGTGCTGATGTCTTGAGCACATGTGTTAGAACAATTTGGTCATACTGGCAAGGAAATTTAAGATCTAAATGTCCATTGAGACTCCTTTTTACAGAGCACAGATGTAGCTTTTGCAGTCATATATGAAGACTATTAAGTACATTGCAAGTACACAGATAGACCATTAAAACTTTATCTGTAGTTCTTAGGAGTTGTTTAAAAATTTAAGGGTTTTTCCTATTTAAAGCTATGGATTTTTTTCATGTCTTCCCTTCCCACAGGTCTTCTATGATGTTTACTTCAAATTACTGATCATTTAAACTTTGTTCCATCTTTTAGAGCAGACACTCAAAAAGAAAGGCCAAGGCTTTCTTGGAACTTAGTCTGGCTAAGGAGGTGAAAGATAACAGGAAGAAATTTTTCAAATACGTCAATGAGAAAAGGAAAAGGAGAGAGAGAGTGGGTGCACTACTGAATGAGGTGGGAGATATGATAACAGAGGATGCAGAGATGACAGAATTACTGAATGCCTTCTTTGTCTCAGTCTTTACTCGCAAAACCAGCCCTCAGTAATCCCAGCGACGAGAAGTAACGGAGTAAAACTGGAGAGAGGAAGACTCTCCACTGGCCAGTGAGGACTGGGTTAGAGAGCAACTGAAAACACCCAGATCTATGGGCCCAGATGGGGTGCATCCATGTGTGTTAAGAGAGCTGGCTGACATTGTTTCTGAGCACCTCTCCATCATTTTGAAAAATCATGGAGAACGGGAGAGGTGCCTGAGGACTTCAAAAAGGGCAAGAAGGAGGACCCAGGCAGCTACACACCAGTTGGCCTCACATCCATCCCTGGAAAGGTGATGAAGCAGCTTGTTCTGAAGGCCATCTCTAACCAAATGGAAGAAAAGAAGGTTATCAGGAGTAGCCAACATGGATTTACTAAGGGGAAATCTTGCCTGACTAATCTGATATCCTTCTATGAAGGCATGACCAAATGGGTTGATAAAAGGAGAGCAGTGGATGTCATATACCTTGACTTCAGTAAAGCTTTTGATACTGTTCCCCATAACATCCTCATAGGGAAACTCAAGAAATGTAGGATAGGTGATTGGACTGTGAGGTGGATTGTTAACTGGCTCAACAACAGAGTTCAGAGGGTTGTGATCAGTGGCACAGAGTCAAGTTGGAGGCCTGTGGCCAGTGGTGTTCCCCAGGGATCAGTACTGGGTCCAGTTTTGTTCAATATCTTCATCAAGGACCTAGATGAGGGGACAGAGTGTACCCTCAGCAAGTTTGCTGATGGTACGAAACCAGGAGGGACATCTGAAGGCGGGGCTGCCATCCAACGAGATCTGGACAGGCTGGAGAGCTGGGCAAAGGGGAGCCTCATAAAGTTCAATAAGGACAAGTGTAGAGTTCTGCATCTGGAGAGGAATAACACCAGGCACCAGTATAGATTAGGGGTCGTCTTGCTGGAAAGCAGCCCCATGGCGAAAGACCTTGGAGTCCTAGTGGACAGTAAGTTGTCCGTGGGACAGCAGCGTGCCCTTGTGGCCAAGAGGGCCAATGGTATCCTGGGGTGCATTAAGAAAAGTATATCCAGCAAGTCTAGGGAGGTTCTCTTCCCCCTCTACTCTGCCCTGGTGAGACCACACCTGGAATACCATGTCCAGTTTTGGGCTCCCCAATTCAAGAGACACAGGGATCTACTGGAGAGAGATCTACTGGGGACCTTATTAATACATATAAATTCCTGAGGAGTGGGGGTCAAGAGAAAGGTGCCAGTCTCTTCACAGTGATGCCCAGTAATAGGACATGAAATAATGGGTGTAAACTAGAATGTAGGAAATTCTGCCTCAACATGAGGAGAAACTTCTTTACTGAGAGGGTGACAGAGCACTGGCACAGGCTGCCCAGAGGGGTTGTGGAGTTTCCTTTTCTGGAGACATTCAAAACCCACCTGGACGCGTTCCTGTGTGACCTACTCTAGGTGATGCTGCTTTGGCAGAGAATTTGGACTAGATGATCTTTTGAGGTCCCTTCCAACCCCTAGCATTCTATGATTCTATGATTTAAATAAAAATTTTGAATCAGGATGTTTGGTTCTTGTTATACTTTTAGCTATGCAAAAGTTGGGAGATAATTTAATAGTATCCCAGGTCCTTCAAATAGTGTAAAAAAATCTTACTCTTTAGAATAATAAATATATATCTGAAAGTGGTGAAAAATATGTTCTGCCATTCGCTAGTATTAGTTGAATAAAGTTTCTGTACATCTTACGTTAAATTTGTAATTTAAAAAGTAGCTTTAAAAAGAAGAAAAAACATCTTACTAGATGGATGTTTTAATAAAGTGGGGAGCAATGAAAAGAGAAATATTAAACTGACTTATGCTAAGACATAGGTTTTTGTAAGTAAGTTGGAGAAAGTGCCATAAAGGATGATCAGAAATTATTTTTCAATGCAGCTCAAGTCTTTAAAAAGAAAGTTTAACCACATTACTGGAACTAAAATCAAGCAAAATGGGACAAATTGAGTTCTCTTTGTTCTACTCTCCTGTTTCCTTTTTCAAGCCTAGGCCAAGTATAAGGCACCTAATGCACACACAACCTTTTACAGTAAATATTAAACATCCTTGAACGCAGGTGTTGGTGTTGTCTTTCCCAGGCCCTCCAGGTGAGCTCTGAGCATTCATTGTTTCCTGCTGTGCCAAGACAGCCTTACAAAGCTCGTGCTCATTCGTGCAAACTTTATAGCCTGGTAGCGCCCGTGTGGGACGGGCTGTTAGTGTAGAAGGTCATGAACAGATGGGAGACACATTTCATTACACGGAGTAGCTGTTTGTTATCATCAATAATAACTGTGCATCTCTTTCAATTTTAAAGAGCAGTTAAAGCATTAAAACCCTGGGCCCTGGGAGATTCAGTTCTGCAAATGGGAAGCACTTAGGAACTGTTTTATTCAGCAGCAGTTGAGCAGCAGGCACCAATGTCCACGTTCATTTCGGTGCTGACTCTTCACAAGGACAGATGCTCTCTAGAGAGCAGAGAGCATGAAGCCTGGCAAGCAGAATAAACAATAATTTTTAAAATCACTGGGTAATACACAAAAAAAATGAGTTAAACCAACTTTTTGCTGTGTGTTAAACATGACTAGGAAGTACCATAGGGAATGCAGGAGATAATTGCAACAGCAAAGAGCTAAACTGCTCTAACGTGCTTTCCACTAAAGGGCGCTCCAGCCTGTTATTCAAAATCTTGAAATTGTAAGTCCTATTCAGTAAATTAGTGAAGGGACGTTGTAATTATCCCCAAATCTGCAGCCCAGCAGAGGTGAACTCATCCTCTGTGTCACAGTGGTGCTGGCCTGTGAAAGAGGGATCTGCTTGCTGCAGACAGCACCCTCCTGTGTCTCTACAGCGGAGAGTCCTTGGGGCAGCAGTTGAGGAGGTCTCCTCATCTGTCACCTCCCTTGCTCCATAGATCTCATTGAACGGTTTCTGACTATGTGTAAAACATCCTGAGGCCTTCCTGGGTCACACCACCACCACTCTCACCTTGGAGATAGCTGCTGGGGCCGGACATCTGGGTGCCAGGGATGTGTAGAAGGACACATGTCCAAAGCCACCAGAGGGGCTTCAGACACAGTTTTCATGTCTCCACACTGCTGTTCAGGTGGATCATGAGGATGGAGAGGGCTGCACAGCACAGGGTATGCTGCCGCTGGCAGCCCATAGGTGTTGTGAGGGGACACACCTCCCTTCCTATGCTTGTGTGGGGCAGGCGAGGTTACCTCACCAAGCAGGCAGGCAGCAGCCGACCCTGCAGAGCTGCCCAGTTGTTACTGCGTGGACGGGCAGCACCTGCTTGCTGCCACAGGTGCACCTGCCGCATCAGCTTGAGATGGGCAGCAGGTGGGCTGGAGTGGAAGGGAGCCTGCCCACGCTCATGTGTGATGAATTTTCTGTACTTCCCACAGGTGCTGTTGGGTAATTATAAGCCATTTTGTGGGCCTTGCACACTTAAGTTAGTGTTGAAGGGTGTTGTGCTGCTTTGTTTCAGTGCTGGGGAGGGGTTTGCTGAGAATGGATATGGACTTTGAGGTATAGAGGACTCCAGGGTATTAACAGGTTAGTATTTTATTTATTTATTTGTCAGAGCTTGAGCAAGAAAAGCCTTGCAGAACTGGGATGGTCCTCTTGCCTTTCTTGTAGGACTATCTTATTTTAAGCTGACAGACTGTGACTCGTTTATTGCTCAGTCAGTCCATCCATATGAAGAAGATGGATATTTTCTTTTTTTTTTTTCTTCTCAGATACTTAAAACCCTTCATTGTGGAATGGATGTGAAACTGGTGCCTCTGTAGCCTCTAACTTCCCTCTAAGAAGGGAATACATATATTTGATTAGAGCAGGTTGGTGACTATGAGAAAAAATTGCAGGATTAGGCCCTTCAGATTTTAGATGAAATCCTGCTACAAGCACAAGACCGAGTGACACGGTAGTTTTGCTTGGTAAATGGCTTTGCTGTTCTGTTTGACTGATTTTCAAATTTTCAAAACAAATGGATGCTTCATTTTGGCTATTTACAGTTGTATGTTATTGTGTAGCTTTTCTACAGAATAACAAAGTTAATAAACAAGCATGCATGCATGATTATGCAAGTTTGCTTTACTTTTCAAAACGACCCTACTGACAAGCTATGAAATATAAACAACTTGATCCAAAGGCTCAGGAGAGGTGTGTTAACATGGTGATAGCAACTGCGTGCAGTCTGGACTTAAATGTCTCTTCAGTGCACGCTTAAAAATGATTGTGACTTAGTTAATAAGACCACTTCTTTGTCATGATAAAATACTTACAGTTTATTATTCGAGAATCTTATTATACTGCTTCTGTAACTCTTGAAGCCATGTGTTGCTCGCCTGAGTCATCATCACCTGCAGGTGCTAGGCTGAAACCTATGCACAGGCTTCTGTCGAAACACTCAGGAGTCTTGTTGGTCTCTTTGCTTAGAGGCATATCAGGTTTTTAAAGCCACCCTGTGTGTATATATCTTGCTTATATAAATCATTAATATTTAGGAGACTAGGACTAGGACCTGGCTCAAAGCAAGGTTGGAAGGAAATGGCTTGTGTGTGGCTTGCAGCAGGGTACTAGTCAGGTGTGGTCCAGAAAGGCACAGAGAGCCACTGTGATGGAGCAAACAGCAGCGAGTGTGATCTTTATGTATTTAAACAAGAGGAAAATTATTTTTCTTTGTGAACATTTTGTTCTTTAATAAGGATACAAGCAGAGCAGAAGTGCACAGAATCTGCCATATGTAAGAGCACAACGTGCTTTACTGTTGTGCTATTGGTGGTCTAGCAGGAGTTGAAGGAAGGAAACAAAAACCTTGTGTTATGAATCTGGGTAATGTTGTCCTATGGAGGAATCTTTTCTGATCCCTACTGTTGATCAGCTCGGACTATGATGTGTGAAATGTAATTATGCTTATTAGCTTGGCAGTTGTCTGCAAACTTACGAGTGCTTATAAAGTTATTTACTCCTTCCTAAGAAAGGTTAGTTACTTACGACCATTGCTGTGAAACAGTGGACTTAAATTATATAACACAGTTACATCAATCAACTAAACAAAATTTCCCAAACTACTGGCATATTTAAAAACAGGCAAACAATAAAAACCAAACAAACAGAAACTTTGCTATTTCACCATTGCAAGTGAACACCTTTTTTGTTTTCTAAACAAAGCTTTTTTTTTTTTTTTCCCCCCCCCAAACTATATATGGACTTAGTTTTAAATCTGGAAATTAGGAATTTTTGAGGGTCAGTGTTCACTGCTTTAAGAATTGCTTTGGGAGTAATGAAATAGAGTTGGCTGAGTTGTTTTATGCATTCTTACTTATTTTATTAGTTTTATCTTATAAGAGATATTCCTATTGCTACGTAAATAGTCACAATGTAAGTGGACTATATGCTTGTTTACTTGGAAGAATTAGGTTTGAGATGCTAGTGAATGGTACTAGCCTGTTCTCCTGCTGCCTTTGTCTCTGGGGCTTTAGGCGTTTGGGGAGAGATGACAGGAATAGCTGCAGCAATCCTTACGTGGAAATCTCTTCAGAGATTGCTTTATTGTTTTTGTGTGTGAATTTCTTCTCCATGAGATTTTCCATTTATCTACTGTAGTGGTTTATTACTTGTTTCTGTTCCTTGTTTATGCACAATGTAATTTATATCATATGTGGATTTTAGAGAAGAGTATCTAGGACAAATAGGATGCCTTCATATTTTGTTTGTATTTAAATTTCTTTAATGTTATGCTTTTGAATCTAGATAATTTGCTATCTTCTGAATTGCTCTTTTTCTATAAAAGGTTATTATATACTCATAGGAAGCATGATTAAGGAATTGAGTAGGTCACTTCCAACTGCATGTAGAGGCTCCTGCAGCATGGCTTCCCATAAAGTCAATGAAAAGTACATTAAATCAAATTTGTCCTTCCCATGCAATTGGTAGTACAGTAATACTCAGGTTAACAATACTGTCAAACATGCTACACGTTACTCACTTTTGATACAACTTGACTAGCTCAATCAGTAATGTAAATACAATATATCCAAATAAATTTTGCTGCAGTTTTCTGGGTTTTGTTTTTGTTTTTCTGAGTCCTTCCTAAGGGGGGGAAAAAAACCCCTATGCAGTGAACTGTGAAATATAGTAGGCTGGGTCTGTTAAGTGAGCACCTCCTGTGATGTTCTGTGTGTTTAAAGAGCAGTGTTTTCAAATCATAACAAAACTAAGAAGCTTTTTCTTGTAAATGTCAGCTTTGGCCAAGTCAGTCCATTTCACTAGATTAAACGCTTTCTCCTTAGACTTTGGAGAAGGAAAATGATGTCTTTCTTGTAAAGACCTAATTCCTGGAAATGTGTTCAGGTAGGTTTCATTCTCGATTACATTATTTGGCTCTTAGCTAACTTGATTTAGGATTATACTTATTCTGTTATAAATCATGCTAAGAATATGCACATAAATTGTACTGACTTTAGTAAGGATAGCAAAGGACATATTTTCTTTCCAAGTTAAAAGACTGTATAAAAAAAAGATGTATAAAAAAATGTATTAAAAAAAAGCAAACCAACCCCAAAACAACAAAACCTGTACATATACTAACAATATGCAAATCACCTACTCAAAATGAAAATTATGACTGAAATGCAGTTTGTGAAACTTTGCTAAGAAGTTAAAGCTGGTTTTGTTTATAGAATAAATTATTCTATTACATCAAATGTCTTGAGAAAACAAATGTAGATTTAAGTAAAATAAAACAAGAACAAAATACTTGGTTTGACTGTTTTATGGAAACTTGAGACCCTCTCTGGCCTCTGTGGAATAGTCCTTAGAATTTTTTGAGACAAGATTTTTTTGTTGGAAAACGTGCAGATTCTTTTAGTAAATGATAGAAATAATGACCTTTTTAGTCAGGTTCTACTTTTTCCTAGTCAGTGTAGATTGTTTTTTGTAGGCCTTCTCTAGATATATCTCTTCAGGTTTAATCGTAGTTGATGATTGTTATTTAATAGTGGCCTCAGATCCATGGTCAATTTGCTATTGGTATCAAAGAAAAGTGGATTGGGCCCTTATGGATTTCTGTCTTGTTTGCCACTTCTATCAATAATAAAGCTAACCTGACATTTTTTCAGTCCTTGCCCAGTATAACTCCTAGATTTAAAGACTATTCTATGAATATAGGAGTCAGTCTGGATGGCTTGACATAAAGGAGATGGACATTATTTGGTTAGGTCCTGATTCAAATTTTCTGAAGCCTCAGGTACATCAAGATAAAATAAGTATCTTATGGTATCAGGGCTTGTAAGCGTGGTTAATATTTTGAATCTTCATCTGATTTGAAGATAAGAGGATCTAGAAAAGTGAGTTTGAATATACTAGCTCACTGATAAGAATTTCTGCTGCTCACAACTGCTGTTCCAGGTTCTAGCATTTTAGGATTTTATGTTATTGATTTCTTTCAGATAGCACTTTTAATGTTATCCTCACAGTTACAGGAACTAGGCATTTACTCATTGTTTTTCGTGTGGATTTTTTTTAATGGAAGTACAGATTTGATAACATGATTCCAGAACCCGGGGCGGGGGGGACCCAACTGTCTGTACCCTAATCCAGTCTTTTATAGAATAAAAGCATGAAGATGTTTGTCTGTTCTCATTTACTGACAATCTTTAAATACCTCCACACAGAACTGTGACTGCAGTGTCACTGCACAGGCAGCTGAAATACCAGCACTTAGATTGATGAATCAAGCCTGCTCTCTTCTGTGTCTTTATTTGATTGAATATCCCATTCTACAGGATATTATTTCCTCGAAGAAAAAATTTACAATCAATAAATAACTTGAGGCAAGGATAAGATTTATCCTGTAGAATAACTGTTCCTTGTTGACAGTTCTAAAATTCCAGTTATGAGTGCCTCAGTCTTCAGATTTCGAATGTCTTTGGCATCTAGAAATCTCATTGTACGGAACCAAAGCAGTAAAGTCAACTGTGTTTTGGTTTTAGTAATATTTTAAATTGTCAGTGGAAGACTTTACTTGTAATTATTGAGTATTCTTGCATGAAGATACTGCTGGTACAATTATGGTCAAGTCTTCCTCTCTGAAGTGTATGTTGTATCTGGTCTGTCCCCAATTTCTGAAAGTCTGAGTTGTAAAAGAAACTTGAAAGCAAGTGCTGTATTGGTATCATCAACAACAATACTCTTTACTACTTGGGAACCTGGTGCAGACGAGGACCCTGTTGTGCTGCAGGCTGTTTTAACTTGTGGGATAATACAGATTGTATCTCAAAATGTTTGCAGCCTGACAGAGGGCTTCTCTGATTTAGCAGCTTTGTTATTGGCTGCTACACAGGTCTTCTTGCTCATAGTTACTACACTGTGAGGAGAGGTAATTGCAAATTTTGTACAAACTTCTTGGCTGTCCCAGTTCACACTTGGGCATCGCTACTTTTTTTTTTTTTTTTAATGCTGTTAAACCCAGTAAAACCTCTGTTAAATCCTGCCACATACATCCTGTTATGATAGTACATGATGGAGGAATGGAGGTGTGGGGATGAAAGAGGTATGGGACATAATGGAGGTCACCCAGTAATTGAGTTTTCTTATTATTGAACCATGCAATAAACATACATTAACGTTGCCAGAAAAAGTATTTTAATTTGGACACTTCTGTATCTTTCCTCATCACTTTCCCAAATGTCACCAAAATAAAACTCCCGATTGCTTTTCCACAAAAGATTAGGGATAGAGGTTCACTTCATCTTGATGATTCTTAATTTTTACCAAATTATTGTTGAGATTTTCCTAAAAAATGTCTCCTTTTCCCAATCAAATGCAGTAACTTCCCTATACTATGCTTACCGTACATTTAGCCTCTGCTCCAGAGGTGTAATACCCTTCTGCAAAAGGCAGTCCAGTTCTCATGTGTAAGTGGATAATCTGGTGTCAAATGACAGAAAGATCAAAGCATGTTATTTCATCTTTGTTGAATGGCATGCTTTTGGGACTCAGGCTGACTGATTGCTCCAGGATCCCTCTGCTTCTTTTCTGCTAGTGTAGAGCTCCCCGTGAAAGATGCAAACAAGAAACTTCCAAAATCCACTTGAAAGGAGAAGCCACACACTAGGTACAAGTCATACTTTCCAAAAACACTTTCCAAATGGTTAATCCCTGCTGTGTCCTTGTTGTCTGTAGCATCGATTAAGGCACATAGGACTGGTAGGTCACCATTAAATCTGTTCCTAACACTGGCAGCTGTACTGTGTGTCCTGTGGGCCACCCCCCACTGCAGGTCACACAGTGCTTGGTGCTTTAATCTGGGGGGCTGTTGAAAAGCCAATGACTATGTGTGCCACGGAATTGTAAATTGCACTTGGATTAAAATGCCCACTACAGTGAACCTTCCTAGCTAAACAGAAGAAAATTTCAGATCAACAGGAATACTTTTTCCTAGTTTTCATCCCAAACCTCCATTTTGCCTTTAACAATGTGTCTTGAGTACCTTCAGATAAATGAATTGCAGCTTGCTTTTGGTCTGTCCAACTGTGGTCATTTTTTGGTTAAACTCTCCTTTAAAGGTTTACTTCCTTTGTTGTTTATTTACATCTTGTGGGCCTTACAATATTACTAATCAAGAAGCTGTTATTTCGGAGCTTTCCCATGTAATCTGTTTTGCTTTGAACAAAATTAGTAGAGCAGGGACTCTCGCCAGTAGTACAAAGCATATTATCAGTATTTCAGCAACAGTAGCTAATTCTAAATAGTAGTTCAGATATTACCAAGAAGCAGCTGAAGAAATAATATTTTATTTATTCATTGTTGAAGCCTACTGTGTGATAATTGCACAGCATTTTATTTTCTTCTGTTGCAGAACCATCTCTTTCTAGGCAGGATTCTCTACATTGCAGAACAGTTCAGCTTCTATTGAAGTTTTATATAAAAGTATTTAGAAGCATGTGGAAAGATCACAGCATCAGGCAGTTCTGGGTCCTTGATGACATTATTAAAAAACATTCATCGTGTGGGTTTTGCTTTTCCAAAGGAAGTTGTTAGGCACAAATAATTCAAGGGAATCTCATCAAGGGCTTATCAAAGATTTCATATTGGTGATCTGGTCTTTCTGGAAGCTAAGACTGTTTAATACACTCCAGGGGCAGAAACAGATCTAAGGGAGGACAACTCCTAATGAAGTTATGGGATTAAAACAGAACAAAAGAAAATAGTATAATAAAAAAAAGAGCTCAATATTCTGTAGCAAAACAGCGCTATATATTGTCTATGAATACCACAGTTGGTATTAATTACCAATTGTGGTTGAAAGGAATAAAAGCTTAAACCAATAAAATAGTCAAATCTGTGTGTTAATCTTTATGATGAGTGGGTGCAGAGTATTTCAAAATCATATCTATTGAGGTGACTAGAACAGCCCAGTTCTATAGCAGTAAGCTCCAACAGAAACTTTGAGACAT
>NW_009736907.1:0-17245 GCF_000703405.1 Apaloderma vittatum | reverse complement strand
TCTCCCAGACCCAGCCAACACCCGCTGTAATCTGGGTGGTGTGGTTCAAGTGAAGACTGAGGCAAAAGAGTTGTTGAGTATTTCAGCCTTCTCCACATCCCCAGTAACCAGGTCACTGGTATCCTTCCAGAGAGGACCCACATTGTCTCTCATTTTTCTTTTTTCTCTTATGTAACTGTAAAATCCTTTTCTATTATTTCCAATATCACTGGCCAGATTTGACTCAGTTAGGGCATTAGCTTTTCTAACCTGGTCTCTGATTACACAAGCAATTTCCTTGTAATCATCCCAGGTTACCAGTCCCTGCTTCCACACTTTGTGTGTTCCCCTGTTGTATTTGATTTTTGCCAGGAGTTCTTTGTTTATCCATATAGGTCTCCTGGTGTTTTTGTCTGATTTCTTCCTTTTAGGCATGCAATGCCTTTGAGCTTGGAGGAGGTGATAGTGGACTGGCTTGGGAAAAAAGCCTACCCAGCACAGTGTTGCTTCTCTGAAGGAGGCTGGTAGGAGATTCTGAAGGAGATGTATAGCTCCTCAGCATGTCCAAAGGCTGCCTTTGGATCACTGTGTTTTGTAGTTACTGGAGACTGTTTAACCTCTCTCTCAATTTGTCTTACTTAGTTCAACCGAGTTTTAGTCTCTAGGATATCCTGTGTCTATGCGTTGGCAAATTGTAGAGTGAGGAAAAAAGCTGATTTTTTCCTTACTGTTTTCTACGTATAAGCAGCCTGTTAAGGTATGTATGGTAAGCACCTGTGCTCAAGGGTGGCTTGCATCTGTCTTTCTATTCCTTTGTTTTCAGTGAGTGTTGCTGACATGGTGATAGGTACTCAATATAAAAAATTATTACCAAATGGGAAGTATGAGGACAACTGATCTTTTCAAGAAGATTGTATATTCTCTGCACAGGTGGTGGCTTTTTAGTGTTCACAGACTCAGTTTCAAGTAAGATAAGAATGTATACTTTTTTAATGATCTTTTAAAACTTACTGTGGCTCACAAAGCAGTTTGGGATATTGGTGTTGTGAAAACGTTCATTTTGCATAAGTGATGCAATCTCTTATTGTTCTGTGGTGGTATGAAGTTGGAATGGACTCTTTTAGTGGTTAATGGATCTTACTCAACCTAGAGGCCTGTGACAAGTGGAGTAGCACAGAGTCTGTGCTGGGACATGCCCTGTTTAACATCAGTGACCTGGAGGAGGAGACCAAGTGCGCATTCACCAAGTTGACAGATGATGTCAGACTGGGGGAACCAGTCAGTATGATAAAGCACAAGGTTTCTATTCAGAGGGACCTGAGAGGACTGGAGAAATGGGCCAACAGGAACCTTAGGAAACTCAGTGGGGACAAATGTGAAGTCCTGCACCTGGGAAAGAAGCAACAGAGCCAAGTACTGACTGTGAGGAGCAGCTGTGCTAAAAGGTGATGTAGAGACATGATAGACAGAAAGCAAGCATGAACCAATGTTGTGCCCTGGCGGCATTTTTCTTTTTTCTGTGTGCTGTGTCCTAAAAAAAGTAGTAATGTCATCCCTGATGCAACCAGTGATGACACATTTTATAGAAGCTATGATAAATACAAAGATTAAAAAGTATTCTTGTTAAGGATTGCTGCTGTTAGTGCTTCATGGCCTGAAATAAAATCCAGTTGTGACAGTCTAGATAAACACTGTTGTGCTGTAAAATACCTTGACACTCATGAATGTGTTGCTATTTGCTAGATGTTATCTATGTTTCTTAGAGCTCTGGCTTCAGTACACCTGTTTCTTGTTTTAATAGCAGATCCACAGAAAAGGTTTCATGCTGCTTCATGTCCTTCCAATTGACAGATGAGTTAAACTCCCACAGCAGGTTTTCCTTCTTAGCTCCCCAGCTCCTCAGTAGAGGATTTGATCACTGATGTTTCCAGAATGATGGGGAGCCTATCTGAACATGTAGTTTCCTATATGCTCTTTAGAAGACATCATGTTCTAGGAATACTTAGGAGCTCTGAACCATAAATGTAGTACTGTATTCGCACTTGTATCAAAAATCCATAGAGCAAATCCCCATAGACATCATCTCTGTGATGCTTGACAAGAAAACCAAGTAGATGCCCATTCACTGTTTCTCTGGAAATGTAGAAGCTCTCAAACTCCCAAAATGATGCTCTCAGTATGGAGTATCTCTGTTAGTTCTTCACTTTCAGGAGATAAAAATAAACTTGTGAGCTTGCAGAGTAGAAGGGCCATTAATGAGAAGCTTATGGAGAGTTGATGATCATCAGCAAGACTTCCCATGGTGGATGTCATTGCTGCCAAAGGTGTTAACAATAGCAACATTTTAACTTCGGGAGCATGGTCACTGTCTTGATGCTTTTCTTTCTGACATAGCTCCCTCAATATCCTACAAGATTTCTAAAAGCTGAAGAGAGAAAGCCATGACCACTTTGAGAGATCCCACTGGCTGGCATAGAGTTGGCAATACCCTCTTTCCACTGAGACTTCAGCAGCTGGTGCTTGCTTCGCAGCACAAATGTATGTCAAAGAGCATAAACACTTCCACGTACTTTCTAGTAAATGTATCAGTTATACACATGATCATTATTACTGGTCCAACTTGGCTGGCACTTCACAAAGTTATAACCAGAGAAACGATCCAAGCCCATGGCTCTGTCAGCACAGAGCTAGCATGGGGCAGGATGGTCCCTGCTGGAGAGCCCCAAGGTGTCTGCCCTCTTCCCAACTTTCTCAGTCCGAGGACATGGAAGAGATTTGCCCTTCAGTATTCACGCTGTGCTCTGGGGTTGCAGATCCTGCAGCAGAACTCTTCATCTTTTCACTCAGCTCAGTCAGAGTCCACCTGTGTTGTGCAGGCTCTACCTCTGCTCACGGTGCCGTGGTTGCTCATGGCCTTGCCACGGAGTTATCCATCAGCGAGGAACATGCCTTGCCCACAGCATCCTGAAATGCATTTGCTCCTTTTTTGCTTCTTTTTTGTAGAATGCTGATTTTTTTTGCATAGCTGTGTACTGTTTTCTATTCAGTGTGACTGAATTAACTCTTTTCTGGGTTATTGCATGCTGCCCTTAGTTACACTGCCCTCTTCACCTGAATGCATGTCTTGTCTTGCATAGTTGTTATTGCTGGTGTTAATGACTGAATCAAAAAGAGTGCAGCTGACTTTTAAGTTCCTTGCCAGTCAATAAGTCTGCGAGTTAAGAAAAGGTATCACCAAAAAAATTTCCCCAATCCTACATTTTGTAATTGGAATTAATTTTATCTGGAAGTCACTGAGACATAAAAGGTGCAGAATTTTAATGTCATTTCAATAAGTCACTTTTCAGAATAAATTTCACTTTAAAACCTCAGAATGTCAATAGGTAAATGACCAGCAGGTAAAGACATATCTTTAGAAGAGACTAGAAACAAACTAGTACTGGTTATTCAGAGAAAGTAATGGAATATATAAACCTCTGTACTGAGACCTCATGAGAATATTTGGGTTGCTAAAAGAATTATTAAAAATTAAGAAAATGCTGAAAGCAAAATTGGCTTCACTATTTAATTCCTCATGGCTGTGTATTGCAACACTCATGAATTATGCAGTAATATATATGCATTTTCAGCAATAGCACTTCATCATTACAGTGAAATGAATATTGGAATAGGTGAGGGGACTTCACTTAGGTTTTACTTAAAACTTCAAACGAAAGTAGGCAGTTCTTAAGTGATACTTAGTTTCCTTGCGGGAAGTACATTCACCTTTGTTGTGTAGGCACAGTACTCTACAATGGCTTTTCAGTAGGTTGGGTTTTTTTCTTGTTTTATTCTCCAGCAAGTCTTCACACTGAGCTGAGGAAGGATAGCATGTAATTTAATATAATGAAGGTTATTGCAGAGGTAATTGTTGCATGAGTGATATTAAAGTAGCACTTTGCAACTGATGAGCATTTTGCTTCCCATTTCAAAGGTAAAAAAACCTCAAAAAAAAAAGGAGAGAGAAACTGCATCTGTTAGATCCCTATATAAGAAAGCATTAGAGCATTCTCCAGTATAAGGAGTGTTTATCATCTGTCCTCATATGTGATTTGCTGGCATAACCAGTAAAGAAAAATAAGACAAAGCAACCAAATGCTGTGATTGCTGAACTTGCGTTACTGGCGTTGAAACCAATTTTTGATGTTTGGAAATAAAAGAGTAAATACTTCTAGATATTGTTGCCCAATGGAGCCACTTAGGTACAGTAATTAAAATTTGCCTTTATGTCACCAGTGTTCATACTCGTGCTTGCACGCTGGCTGGCCTGTACATCCCTTTGTGAGGGTATGGCGTGATCTGGGATTAATAATCAGAGTTTGGCTGTCCCCTGCTCTCCAGTTTGGACTCAGGCACGTTGTGTTCATATGTGCATCGCTTGACTTGCAAGGCAACTGGCTGGCTGTGCCGAAGAATTGGAGGGAAGATGGAGATTGGGGAGAAGAGCTTCCAGTTTCTTGGCAAAGCCTTCTGGATTTTCAGCAAACCTGCAAGGCCAATTTTATTAACGCACAGAGTATCTCAAAAGTATCTCAAAGGACATAGCCCTTCAGCAGCAGAGCAAAAGATGGCAGAACTGCCGTGATACTCATTTATGCTTTAATTGCTTTAATAAGTGGAACCTACTGCTGCCTGCTTGCAGAGCCAGATCATGAACTCCTTATCTTGTAAATCTTTACTGAGCTCACGGGGCTGACTAAAAGCCCACAATCTTTTCTGTAAGAAAAGATGCCTAAGTTCAAAACGACAGACGAATCTCAAGTTATTTAGGTTTTAGAACTGGGATGGAGGGGAGTTCAGGTTATCAGAATATTGCAGAATTTCTCTTATGTCTATAAACTTTCCTGTGTAAGAACCACGAGTTTTCAGCTGCCGAGTTATAATTCAGATGAGGCTGAATTTCAGTAACAGACAAAATTATTCTTAAACACGGCTTGTTTGTAGACCTGTTTGGGACACATCAAGGACTTGTGTAAATGTTTTCTGTGAAAGTAGAGTATTCAGGTCAGGTACATGGTATGCTCTTGGTGTCTGAAATTTAGGAATTTTCCTCCCCTTCAGCAGTGTCTCTCTCAGTGTATCAGGTTTGGAAATGCAACTGATAGCCAACTGGCTTTTCTTTTAAGAAGACTCAGAATGCTTGAGCAAATTGACAAGTTGTGAGGGCTTCCAAAGGGAAATTGCTTAGACTGGAGCTTCTCGGAGGAGAGTTTGTCATCAAGAGGAATTCTCTACCATCTAAGAAATCTTTCAGGAGCAGTAGACATCCCTTACACAGAAAACACTGCCAAGCACTTATGGAAATATTTGAACTGGAAATGACTGACTAATTGATTGACTGGACTTTTTCTACCACAGTCTTTTTTTTTTCTTCCTTTTTTTCTCTTCTTTCTTTTTTTTTTTTTTTCTTTTTAAATCAGGCCATTTAGTTTTTTCAGGACTCAGATGACTCAGTTTTCACATTTCCTCCAGGGCTTCCGCCGGCTATGTTGGGACGGGAAGTTCAGCTGCCACAGACTCATCTCCTGCAACTTCACTCATGAGTTTCACCCATTTGCAGACCCCCAGGAGGCAGGAGGCTAGAAAGCTCTGCGTCCTTTTCAGTGCCTGAGGGCAGCCAGAAGAACAACTTCATTAGGAGGGATGAATTGGTTAGAGAAGTCTTCTGGTAACCTAAAGGTGTGGGTTCAAACCTCCTTGGAAATGAACCGTGGGGGCCTACGGATGTTGGGCCAAGTGGGTCAGCAGCAGCGCTAGTCCTCAGATGTTGTCATGAGGACTGTGATGTTGCTTGCTTTTGACATATGAAGGATTTATCCAGCTCTGGAAGAGAATTCTAGGCTGAGAACCGTGGATGGAGACATGCCTCCTTGTGGCCTCGTGTCAGGCTCTTAGGCTGTCGAGGGGAGTATGGTTCAGCATTTCTCATTTCTCTGTTTCTTGTCAGCTCTTGTGCTCCTGCTCTCAGAAATCTCACTCGCCTCATGCACTGCACAGAGGGAGCCTCAGCCTTCAGGAAGGCATCTGAAGGTCGCATGAAAATCCAGTCTTTGAAATCTTGCAAGTTTGCACTTCCCATTTTCGTTTGTTCAGACCTCTGTGGAGCCCTTAGCCGTTTGGAGCAGTTTACTCTTTTTAAGCACACAGCACAACACCTTTCATCAGCATCTTTTCCCTGAAGTTTTGTTTATGTTTGCCTCTTCCTCTTAAGAATTGCAGAACTTGCTTGTTTCTGAAACCTGAAGTGCTCAGCTTGCAGTATTGGAGCAAGTCTCCCCCTCTGGGTCAATTCCAAAATACAGAACTCATCTTTTCTCAGTTTTTCTCTTTTGCTGCTTTATAGGGCTATGGCTTTTCCTGCAAGTTGACACATCAGTGTAGATAAGTGCCACCTCCTCTCCCTTCTCAGGGGCTTTCTCTCCAGCCTCAGGCACCTCAGGAGAGATTAGTTTTTCAAAGCTTTTGTCAGCCTCCTCTGAGAATGTGTCAGACTTTTCTCCCAAAGCTTGTATTTCTTGCTTCAGTGCTGCAAGCTGGTCCTTCAATAAGATCACTTCTTTCTCAGTGATACTTGACAAGAAGTTTGGAATTGCCTTTTCTTTGACTAAGACATTTAGCTTGCTGGGGACTCGAGTGCTCTGTCTTTCAGGCAATTTCATGCTTAACGCTCTGGTTTGCTGTTCAGTGGCGCACATCTCTTTCTCAAAGAGCAGCTGGAGAAGAGAGAGAAATTGCCTTACAGGCATTTTTGTGATCTTGCCAATTTGAGAGGCATCAAGGGATATTGCGGGGATTGTCTGTGAGAATCTACTTGGGACGGCATGACTGCTTTGCATTGCTGTAATGCCCTTCACTGTCCTTTTTTACTTCATTATCTTTAACCTTAAGGTCCAGATATATGTTATAAAGGAGAAATGAACCTGCATGAGCATCAGGATGCAAAGTCTGAGCATTATAAAACAGTAAAAAGGTTACTTTCCTTCAGCTGAAACGAGCACCTACAGTAAAGTGAGTATTGCAATGTGTGAAGCAGGCTGGCAAGTCTAACCTTATGTCTATAAAATAGTACCAAGGCAGCTGCCTCCTGCAGTTTTTCTGATCTTGGTGGCAATTGGTCTCACAGTAGAGCTTTGCTGAGGTTCTCTGTCTGAAAGGAGGCAGCTTGGAAGGACTACAACAGAGGACTGAGGGACAGTTTGTGGTATTTTAAACTGTCGATTCCGAATTGAAACATTTTAATGTGAGCTTGCTTGTAAGCAGTACTACCAGCTTAGATTGCTAGGTCTAGAAGAGTTTTAGAAGCTGGATCTGTATTTTTCTGTTGGACCTCCCATGCGTAGGTTGCAATATTTACTGATGTGATACTCAGTGATGGTACCAGAGCCCAAGTTTGGTTTTCATCACAGAATCTGTGTTTCATGGTCACAAAAGGTGCATCTGGACTGGGCACTTTCACTTTCCTTTTTAAGGGCTATTTTTAAAGTGTTTCACTTTCTGGCTTCCCTCCATTTGACCTGTGGTGTAATGTTTGGACTAGAGATGCTTCTGGGGAAACATTAAGTCCAAATAAACTCCTTTCCACCCTGTTTTTCATGAAATCTTTCTTGGATGGTCACTAATGCTCTCTTTTTTTTTTCCATTACATTCTCTGTTAAACACAGACACGCACTAGAGATCTCATGATTAGTAATTTCCCCAAACTAAAGCAATTGTAAATGCTTTTTTGTTTGTTATACTTTGGAAGGCAATTAAAAACACTGTAGCACTTACTTGTTTTGTTTGTTTTATTTTTCTTTCCTTTGGAGCTTTAGGGATTGAGAGGGAGAGTTGGTTTTGGTTTTTTTTTTATATTTTGTTTTTCCTAAGGATGGACTGGGAGAACTGAGGAATTGGAAACCCTGGAAATCCTTGACACTAAAATCAAAATAAGATTTTCCCCTTGGTAATATGTCTGGAAATGAGGAGAGATGAGTTGTTAAAGAGTTGGTCTGTTTCACTCTGACTTATGGAAACTTCTGGTAGTGACAATGCCTTCCGCCGTACCTGGGGACATACGAGTTCCTTCTTCCACCGCATGCTGCCGTGTTGGGTCTTCCCAAAGGCGTGCAGACTATGCAGCTGCGATGCAGCCAAGCTCCAGGAGCATTTGAAGGAGAAATCTTTTGGTTTTGCAGAGGGTGTGGCAGAAGCAGAATGAAATATTCAAAGCTCACTATAAGAAATTTAATAAATGTGCCCTCCTTGTCTGATTCTCCGCTAGGTATATCCCAGTAAAGAAAGAAATGAAAATCAGAAACAAACAGGAAGAGGGGACCAAATGATCCTGATCAAATTGATGTGAAGGTTTGCTGTGGCTGTGTTCTGTCTGAACCTTTGCTGAAGCCTGGCTTCCTAAGAAATTGCAGAGTTTCTGTGTCTTGCTTTATCCTTCCTTTATTATTATAAGTCTTGTAAAGTCATCAACATGCAATGCAATAAAATCTCTGCTTGCTTTGTTTATGTCTATCATATATATTTACCTTCCTCCGCACATCCCACACCTGGGATAACATGACAAGGGGTCTTTTTCCCATCTTCACAGACTGCCTTTGTTTAAGGGTTTTAAAATAATTTACTTGCTATCCTATTGTTGGATGAAATATGTGGTTCATACGCTGCTTCATTAGCCCAAGTATCTTACGGGACTTAGATGCTTCCTGCTGGAGTGTTTTTTCAAAAATATCTGGTTTGAGTTGATGAATCTGAGAACTATAATCTGTGTTTTTATTATGAGCTTCTTGGCACTGATATGTAATAAATTCACTTCGTTACCCCGTCCAAGAGAAATACTGTGAAGTTGAGGGTCATGAATGTTTCATATCAATATCCTGTCTTTAATAAATCCTGGTCACTTCTGCAAAAAATCTGTCTGCTTTCTGTTTTGGGATATTCAGGAAGAAAAATATGGAAATATGGAATATTTTAGTCTGGGACTTCCTTCCTTTTCACTGCCTCTGTCTCCTTTGTCTTCCTGGTAGATAGCTTCAGGATGTGCTAATTTGTCCGGGCTGCAGCTGATCACAGGAGCTGGAATGGAGTTGGTCCATCCATACTTCTTGTGGCTCACTTTCCAAAATGTTCTAACCTCTAGCATTTTAAAGCTTCTGCCCTCTGAATCCTGAATTATTTGTATATAAGAGCTTTCCCCCACCTCAGCCAAATATTTTCTCTCTGTATCAATGGCAAGCAAATGCAAGTATGAGACCGGTAGGCTTGTGGAGTAGTGGAATAAACCAAGAAAACCTAAGTGATGGGAACCATGTGCTGTGCCTGGCACGTGGCTGGGGCTCATGAGCACTGCTGGCTTTAGTAGTAAGAAGGCTTTCTCAGAAAAACATTGCCCGGTCCTTGTAGTCTGACAGTGTCCCTGTCTTCCTAATGGGACAGCATCTATTCTGTCAGCTTGTTCTGATTTTCTTCGATTACTTTGTCTCTTGGGGACGAACAGACAACCTGAGGGGTGAGCTGATGACTTTGTGGGGGAGACACCTAAAGTGAAAGAAAGTAGATGAAATGAGAATAAATTAAGGTTATATGTTTTTATTCTAGTTAGAGTTTCAGGAGATGATCCATGGGGCCCCTACAAAAACCTGGTATGAGGGAAGACTGAGGCATGTCATTAGGTGTAGCACCACATGTTATCTACAACAAAAACTCAGGCTATGTTCTCATAACAAATGAAAGCTATGGCACCGTAGTTTTCCAAATGAGCTGTGATACCAAGATTTCAGTTTACTTTGGAAGATTCTACCAGGATGTAATTTCATAGGTGGGTTTTCTGGGCTGTTGTAACTTGTCAAAACACACTTCAATTAGTCCAGTTACTGGAATTCCCTGGAGGAAAGCAGCCTTCAGAGGAATGAAAACCACAATGTACCAGCATAAATAGTTTTCCCATCTGTTGCATAATAGGGTGACTTGCTCGGTTATTCCTTGGTTGGCCCTTTCTGTGCTGAAAAAAGCATTTGGAAGCAAAAGTCCAGACTGTGTTCAATGGCCTGATCTTTTTTTGAGGTCATGTTTTGAAATGAGGGAAGAGACCAAAGCGAGGGAAGCTTAGGAGATTTCCTCATCATCTCATCCCCTCCAGGATGAAGGGACAAAAAAGATTTGCTGCGTACATGAAAAACAGAAAGCACGATTTTGCAATTACGGTATCTGTCCTGGTTTAAGCTAAACAGAACCAATTCTGTTTAGTGGTTTTGCTTTTCAGCTCAGTCTCTTCCAGGAGCCTGCGCTTTCTGAAGCGCAGCATATTTTTGCAGACAGTATCTGCTGCTAGGAGTGATAACGCTTGATGTTATGCAGAAAGGTATCCAGAAAGGCTTATTTATACTTGCTGCTGTAGTGACCAAGGTCACTGCTGGATCTTGTGTGCCACACTGGGAATGCCGGGAAGTGAAAGGGTCACAAAGGAAGTAAAAGGTTGCACCTCCAGTGAGTTACAGACAGGACAGGTGACCAGCAAGGGTATTCCACTCCATATACGTCATATTCAGTATAAAACTGAGGGATCATGAGGGTTAAGGTCCCTTCTTCAACAGCCAGCTTCCGAGGAGGACTCTATCGAATTGTCTTCCTTTGATCCTGATCCTAAGTTCCCGAATCCACCTCCCTGTACCCAGCTCCCCTCTGCCACTGAGCCTGGGGCTTCCCCGGTGCCGCCTCCTCTGCAGCATCAGTGAGGATTGATATCAGGGAGGGAGTTGGGTTCGATATCAGTTTTGTATATATGTATTTTTTATTATTATTGTTTATTAAAGCTGTTTAGTTTTCTTTTCCAATCCATAAGTCTCTCTGCCTTATTCCCTTTCCCTTCCCATTTGAGGAGGGAGAGGTGTTAGAGAGCATCTGTCACCATTCAGTGGCCAGCCCAGCCATAAGTCTCAACAGCATATGACAGAGACTCCAGAAATGCTGCATTTTTAGCTCTGCCACAGATCTGTCTACCATTCACACCTCTCCTTGCCATAGGTGTTATTAAAATCAGTCTGAGAGGACCCTGGAGCCTTGTGAGGAAGGACTCTCATTGTCTTTTCTGCCTGATGTTGTTGCAGAATACCAGGTCCTGCAACACACCTGGATTTTCCTCCCATGAACAACAACAGGGTGGATCTAGATGCAAGCCAATGTGTGGGTGGGGGTGCAGGACACTTCATGCGCAGTGTAAATAAAGAGATAATGTGTTAGCATTGCTCCAGACAGAAAACGTCTACAGTGTGCATAAACTACCCTACGTTTTGGGGAACCAGACCGGCACCTGATATTAAAACCTTTGGCCTGAGGCTCTGGTCTTTGTTGGTTGTTTGGCATGCTTTTCAGCTCAGAAAGCAATACTTTCCCACAGCTTATCACACCAAAAATGTGCCGTGCTATTGCAGTTGCCGTGGCAGACAATGTTCTTAATGAGACGTTCTGTGTAGAAAGCAGCAATTCTACCCAGCACAGCTCAGGGCTCACTGAAGCTGGCCGATGCACGCTCTGTGATGCTGAATTTGGGCTGACACCATAAAATCTGACCCATCTGTGCTTTATCACTGGTGTAGGGTTGCTGTGCTCCAGCTGCAGTTGCTGAATCAACAGTTGCTGGTGGTCTGCTGAGCAGCTCTGTGTGTGTGTGTGTGTGTGCGTGCGTTGCACATGCAGTTGGGGTGTTTGTTCCACTCCTGTTTCCAGGTGTAAGAGACTCAGAGTTGTGAAGGAAAAAGGATGATGGTTGGTTGTCCCCAGAACTTGTCACGTTTCCAAAAGATTTTATTTTTGTTGGTTTTCATGGAACTTACTTGTGCCAACAGTGGTCGCTGGACTTTCACTTATTTCATGTTCGGTAGATAGCTGCTGAGGTTTAGGAGACCGGCGCTTTACTGCTGGGTCAGGGTGGCACTGAGTGATGTGTCGCTGTGCTGGTGAGCCCTGCTGCGCTGTCAGAAGGAGGGATACACAAAGGAAGCCATGCTGCCTTGTGGTTGCAGCATGTCCTTGGGAACTCTACTGGAAAGGGCCTGGTCAGTTAACAGCCAAGCCTTATAGGAGGTTCCTGGCCAAAAGTAAATGAAAAAAAAAAAAGAAAAAACCCAACCTGCTGAAGGGATAAACTAAGCCAGCAGGTTGAGGGAGGTGATTCTCTCCCTCTACTCCACCTGGAGTACTTCGTCCAGTTCTGGAGCCTCTACTACAAGAGAGATATGGCCATGCTGGAACGTGTCCAGAGAAGGGCTATGGGGATGATCAGAGGGCTGGAGCACCTCTCCTGTGAAGACAGACTGAGAGAGTTGGGGTTGTTCAGTCTGCAGAAAAGAAGGCTCCGAGGAGACCTTATTGTGGCCTTCCAGTATCTTAAGGGAGCCTACAAAAAAGCTGATGAGGGGCTTTTTAGGATGTTGGATAGTGATAGGACTACAGGGAATGGATTGAAGCTAGAGATGGATCGGTTCAGATTGGACGTTAGGAAGAAGTTCTTCAGCATGAGGGTGGTGAGACACTGGCACAGGTTGCCCAGAGAGGTGGTGGAAGCCCCATCCCTGGAAGTTTTTCAGGCCAGGCTGGATGGGGCTCTGAGCAGCCTGATCTAGTGGGGGATGTACCTGCCCATGGAAGGGGGGTTGGAACTAGATGATCTTTAAGGTCCCTTCCAGCCCTGACAATTCTATGTTTCTATGAGTCTATATAATTCTATGTGTTTCTGTTACTGTCTTTTCTGGTACAGTCTTGCCTTATGTACTTGTTACTGAAAATGAGGGCTTGTTCCTGTGTCACAAGCATTTTTTTTTTGTGGGAGACATGGTATAGCCAGAGCAATGGGTTGCCTTCTGCACCTGGTGGTGCAGGCTCTGCTCTGAACCAAATGTGTAACCAGGAATTTGGATTGTCCTGGTAGTGTCAAAAAAACCAACCCTCCAACACCACCACTACTTAAAGCAAGAAGATTGTTGTAGGTAGTTAATTAAAACTTGTGTAACGTTAATTATGTAGTCTGGCTAGAGATGTGCTCCTAATAATAAAAAAAATAATAGTTTGAAGGAAGGAATTGGAGAGACGGCTATTTTTTGCGTTGGTAAAGAGAGCAGCAGTCTTTATTTTTGAAAACAGCCGGGGGCTGATTTGGCAGCAAAATCTTAACCCAGCAGCCATCATGTTCTGCCATCTGCTCAGACAAAGCGTGCCTTAAACAAGCTTGCCTCCTGAGCAGAAAGAGAGATGGCGTGCGATGTATATACGCACTCCGTTCTCATTAGCGACCGTAGAGTCCCAAACCTGCTCAGCCCCTGCCCATCAGTGCCATTGGAAAATCAATAGCCTTGGTGCCTTTGGCTTCTCCTTTACCAGGTGCTCCAGTCTTTGCTGCTCTCTCTGTATATGGGAAGGCTGCCGTGGCTTTTGGCCGCTCAGGTCCTCTCCTCACATGCCAGTGCTTTCCTCCCTCCTTCCCGAACACGTGGAGGCATTTGGGACTAACACCAGGGGCATGCAAAGCCAACTGGCAGAAGGAAAGCATCACAAGCTGTGCATCCACGCTGGGCTACGATGTTTGATTTGTACAGCCGGAACCCTGAAAACTGGTTTGCAGAGATAGAATTCAAGAGAAAAATTCAAGCTGACCTCTTGCCACACTTAAGGCTGGGTTCTGCGCTAAACAAAACAGAGGTACCAGCTCCCTGCTACCTTCCACACCAAATGCCACTATTAACCGGACACTTATTTAGGAAATTTTAAATAAAAAGATGGCTTCTGAACCTCACTGCAAAAAAAAAAGGAAAAAAAACAATATGTCTTGATGGAATTTTATTTTTTTTCCCAAACAGAAGCCGAGGAAATAATTATTCTCCCTGTCATTCTCCTTCCTGCTTGAAAAAGTGGGTGGGGAAGGAGAAAAAAAAAGCAGGAGAAGGAAGGAAAAAAAAAAAAGGGAGATTTTTGTTACGGAAAAACTTACAGCATACCTTTGACACAGCTGAGTCCATCCATGCAGCGGGAGAGCTGCATGCCTGCCCGGCGTGGTTTAAGACACAGACCAGTTGCCTTTCTGTGATGGAGGGACACAGTGGTAGCAGCTGCCCAAACTCCAGAGTCCTCCAGCAGCCACAGCACAAGACAGGGAAGAGAAGAGAGATGAAGGAAGGTGGCAGACAGTGAGAATAGACTAAGTCAGTGCTGAGAGTGGGAGACCAGAAGGTATCCACACTGTGAAGTGTCTGGGAAAATATATAACTTTGTGTAAATGCAGACATCAGAATTTGACTCAAAGGGTTTTTTCTCCAGATTAGACCCAATGCCTTAAATTCCACATGAAGCAACAGGCAGAATAGAGGTGAGGTGCAGGCATTGGAGGATGCTTTGGTAAGCAGTGACAGCGTATCAGCTGTGGCCTTGGTGTAGCTTTCATGAATTTTCAAGAAATTGTCCTGCCTATACCTACATGCATGAAGAACACAGACAGGAGATATTTTCAGATACTTTCATGAGTTACCTGTGGTCACTGGATGACTGAAAACATAACAGGGCAAAACCTCATTGTTTCCTTCTTAAGTGCATGAGAGCTCCTCTGTTGCAGAGCTTTCCTAGCTCCAGGGGTCAAAAGCTTCAGGAGGATCCGCTCCGTACAGAGCCACGAGGTCAGAGCCCCAGCCCTGTCCCAAGCACACGTGTGCGTGTTTTTCTCCCTAACAGCTCAGCCTTTCCAGCTCAAATAATTACTGACTCCTTTGGTTGTCTGCTCCCTTTGGTTATCAGTACCTCAATGGATTTCTAAATTCCAGTATGCTCATTTCCATACTTGAGATCATTTGGGACAATTTATTTTTCATATTTCTGGGACTTGGTAAATTAGGTTCTCTGATTAAAACTGCAGAGGCATAGCAGGTCTCGGCTGACATCTGGAGATGGGCACTTTTCAAAGCAGTGGTCATGAGTAGGAAATCCAACATGGATGAGCTGCTGAGCTGTTGGCTCCTCCATTGCTTTTCTTTTTTACCTATGTAGGCTCAGTTCTTTGGAGTTATTCGAAAATAAACATGGCAGTCTCTTTGCATCTAAACTAATACTTGCAAAGCCTTTTTCACAACCTGCTCCTGAGATTGCAAACTCTCCTCTGTAGATGTTTGTATTTAACGCAACAAGTCTGGTCTCACAGGGAGTTTCCAGACAGTACAGTGTGCAAGCCATAAAATATGGTAGTTCAGATATAAGAAAGGCTAGGAGGCTGTTGGTTCAGAGTTCCTGGAAAGCCTGGGGTGGTGTACAAATGAAGTAATATCTAAAACATCTTCAAATGTGTTTCTAAAGCAAATGTTGCACAATTAAATTAAGGCTTCAGAGGATTAAAAAGTAGAGACAGATTTGTTTTTCTGTTGAACAGGACAAGTGTGTCGTGTTTACTGATTTCCATAGAAAAATGTGGACTTCAAAATTAAAGCCACAGCCATGTTGTCAGTCTGACAAAGTAATTCCAATTGGGACACACAGAGCTGTAGACCATTGCATAAAACCCGAGGAGCGATCACTATCTCTTTCTAGTAGAGTTTTGTCTTTTCCTAGGCTTTCTCTTTTGGTCTAGTATGTGTATTCATGTAGTAATTATATTTCTTCTGAAGGTCAGAGACAGAGGAGCACCAGAGCGGTGCTGCAGATTGCTTCAGCTGCCTCCTGCTGTCCCCTGCATGTAGCTCTGATCTTATTTGATAGATATTCTCAAGCTGTGTTTCTTAATGAAACTGTCCTTAAAATAGCAGTCCATGGGTTTACAGAGCTACAAATTTTTTACAGTTATGTATCTGTGACCATTTTATATGTTGTTTGAAATTACTCCATTAAGGTTATGATCAGCTGTTCCAAACGTACTTCTGTTCCCTGTAAAAGGTAGGTATGTTCCTGCTGCACATACAGATCCAGGCATCTTTGGTTCACAGAATTTCTCTTTTTGCATGTGGGAATAATTGCATCACACAAAGAACCATATTAAAAATTGCTTCCGTTTTCCTTGTTTGGTTTACAGAAGGGATCTGTTAAGTCTCTTTGTTGAATACTTGGACTGGCGTTTTTTAAAAAGGACTGCTGGCTTCTTGTGCCACTAGATCCAGGGATTCTTGTCCCCAGTCTCACTATCTACCTGAAAATGTTGAGGCTCTTCATAGTTTTCAGCTTAACTGTTGCCATGCACTTGGCAATTTCGAAAGTTAAAATTTTGAAAGTGAAAATTTAGAAAGATGCCTCAGTCAAGGACTTTTCATGGGCTTCTCAAATGATTCAAATACAGTATAAGTATCACTAAATAATATGTAGTAAATAATGTGTCTTGAAAACCCTAAGTCATAACAGTACCTTCATGTCATTGTCAAACTCTTTCAAGTAGATAAGAAGCCCTTGTTTTCAATTTACAGACTTGAAAGAAGATATTTAAATTGGTCAGTTTTGTGGCTTTAGGGTGTAATTCCTAGGCTGTGAAACAGACTTAGAAAGTTAGAGTCTCCCCAGATGAGAGACAAAGAAAGCATTGTAGCCAAATTTTCATCTGTCATCTGTACTTGAACTTGCAAACTTGCACATGAACCCACTGTGCCTGTCATGAGCATATCTGCACCCAAAAATGTGCAAATGGGAGGCCAGGTTAGGTGGGAGGACACTGTTTTGTGTGGTCTGTACATGGCAAAGTTTGGGTTACATACGCTGATGTGGCATGGAGCATTTTCGCCAATGGAAATTTGAGAGGCCACTTTTGCAGAATGCGTTAACCTCGCATCGCCAGATCATTTGGCTCTTCTCTGAGAATATTGAATGTGAAGCTCAAAATCCTTGGCCCTATGTAACACGGAAGTCAATTGGAAAGCTCATTGCTTGGTGTGTTTGATTTCTTTAATAGAGTGAACAAATGTGTAGCAGTTACACTGAAGAAGGAAGGAAGAGAAAGATGTTGATGTTTACAGTTCTGGCACTAAAATATTCAGCACTAAAAAAACCCTCTGTTCTCTTTGTTTCTAAGTTTGTAGAACTAAAGAATGTTTGGTTAAGGAAGAAAAAAATTAATCCTTTGTTCAAGATGGTTTTTCTATCGTTACCTCTCAGAGGTAGCTGCGATGTTAGGAACAGTTGTCAAAGAAATCATAGCCCTTCTCTTTTGTTTGCAGCAGGATTTCAGAGACACAAGTATTGTTTGTATGTCTGCACCTTCGAAACAGATTTGTCCATTTTTTTT